>NC_056744.1:938907784-939050284 GCF_019279795.1 Protopterus annectens | reverse complement strand
TGACCTTGGTACATCTTTGTGCTGTCCACTGTATGGTTATTGACTTGGTATCTTGTCTGCTACCCCAGGTATTGCAGAGGTGTTCTTCGTGTGTCACTGTTGCAGTCATCACATTTGGGTTATCTGCTTGCAGTAGCAGGTAGTCAGGGGTGTAAAGCATGCAGCCGACACCATTACATCAGTCTTTCTTGCCGTGCGATGCCCAAAGCAGAAGCAGTTCGCAAGTGCCGGTTGGCCGACTCCTGAAATTTTGTTTTCGAGTTTCAGAACCGAAGTCTTCAACTAAAGCTAAGTACCCCATTGGGGAAACTTTTTCTTGCTCTAAACCGATGTCACTAAAAGTCAGTAATTATATTTCTTGTAGAAAGCAAATACCTCATAAAGATTTTCATTTGTACTGTATTTCTTGCGTAGGCCCTGACCACGACGTACCTCGCTGTCGGTTTTGTGCCTTATTTAAAAAATGAGCTGTTCTTCATTGGTATGTTTACGCTTCTAAATATTTCGGTACTCGGTTCAGTTATCCAGATATGTCTTTGGTAAGCCACCCGACTACCGACATTCTGAAAAAACGCAAAGATAAAGACAGAGATAGGTCGCCTAGGTCCAAAGCTGCCAACGATGCTTCTCCTAAAGTAGTTGCTAGTTCGCCAGTACTCAGTGATGTGCTTTCGCAGCCCCTGATACCAACTACTTCAGATTCTCAGGCCTCTAATGAGACCCATTTGGAGTCCGGTATGCTGCGAGATGCTTCAACTGTGGAACCTGCGGATGTCTCTACCTTGGATGGGTCTGGAGCCGCTGTGCAGTCACCAGCTTCTGAGGGTTTATTCAGGCCTACTGACTTGCATATTAAACCAACACCATCTTCTTCTTCAAGGCCTAAAACTCGATCCATGCCTAGAAAACCGATGCCCAGACCGCATGGTCAGGCCTCTGTGCCTAAAAAACAAATGATAAGAATGGCTGAAGACCTTATTAGTTTAATCCGGGGAAGCCAACCTTCCCCCTCTAAGAGACCTAGGACTGAATTTGCTTATGATACTTCAGATCAGGATTCCAAAATTTCTGTTTCCTCTGATGGACCAGGATTTACTCTTATCTACCTATGAGGATTCTGATGCAGAGGACTCTATTCCCTCTGCTTCCCCTCCAGAGGATTTCTCTTTTGGTGAAACCTTGCATACTCTTAGGGATCATTTTCCCTGGGAAAGCCAAGATTACTCTGAAGAGACTTGGGGATTTCTTACTCCTGCCCCAACACAGGCCTTTAGCTATCCCCCCTGTACTGGACATTGTTGATTATGCCTTTTCAGAATCTAGCTTGGCCCCTGACTCCTTACCTCCTGCTCCCAGAAAACCTGATGGATATTACCAGGTTCCTGTGTCTCTCAAGTTCCTTTTTAAAAATCCTGCTGCAGATCCTGAGACCATTTCATAGGGACCCAAGGGCATTAAGGCTACTACTGCTGAAAATCCTACCCCCTCTGATAGAGATTCCAGGGCGCTGGATAGATTGGGTAAGAAGGTATACACTTCTGCAACCTTGGCCTTAAACTGCTAGTTTCATATGTTAAAGTATCAGCGGCATATTATTGGATTGCTTAAACAGAAAATGATGTTGATTCCTGACTGTGCTGAAAATAAGGATTTACAGTATTTAATGCATTCTGCTGAACAAGTTGGAAAACATACTTTGCAATGTGGTTTTGATTCACTAGATGCATCTTACAGGGCTGCTGTCCCTGGGTCTGTACTTAGAAGGCATGCTTGGCTTAAGGAGCAATCTTTGCCAGATCATGTTAAAGCTAAATTGCTGGATGCTCCATTAAATTAGGCCCACCTGTTTGGCAACAAAGCAGAAGTAGTACTTAAAAAGGTGGAGGAAAAAGCTAAATCTATGCAAACTGTTAAAGATTTCCTACAAGTACAGCCTCCAAGATTTAGTAGGCATTGGCCCTCTAAGAATTGGTCCTTTCCTGCCTATTCCAGGCCTTCTCAGTCCAAACCCAGAACCAGCAGAACACCCAGGCTTCAGTCCCAATGTACGTACAGGACAAAGCAGTGGGGGGCTCCCACTTCCAAATCAGGGAGTAGTAAGACTCCCCCTATGGTAAACTGTCTCAGTGACTTAAAACTTCCAAGCCTTTCTCAGCTGACTGCTCCTTTAGGGGCAAAGATTGCTCTGCAGGCAAAAAACTGGGAACTCATTATCCAGGACAAATGGATTTTAAATATAGTTTCCCAAAGATACAGATTCCACTTCCACACGTTACCAACCCCAACAGTTGGCCAGATCTGCCCCCAAATCAGTGGGCAGAGGCTCAAAAGCAAATACTCTCTCAAGTATAAGGGCTATTCAAACTGTACTAGAAGAGGAAAAGGGAACAAGGTTTGTACTCAAGACTTTTTCTGGTACCCAGAAAAGACAACACATTGCATCTTATCCTGGACCTTTCTAGCCTAAACACCTTTTTGGTGATCCCAAAATTCAAGATGCTAACTCTTCGCCAGTTGCTACCTATGCTAGGCAAGGATGCCTGGTTGGCAACACTGGATTTAAAGGAAGCCTACCTGCACATCCCAATCAGGGAATCTTTCAGAAGATGCCTACGCTTCAAAGCAGGCTATATACATTATCAGTTCTCTGCACTGCCCTTTGGCTTATCTACTGTGCCCAGGGTATTCACAAAGTGCCTCGCTCCAGCCATTGCATTTGGCAGGCAAAGAAATATTCAAATATACCCATACCTGGACGATTGTCTAATTCAGGCAGAAAGCCAGGACATACTTTTGAATCATCTGGCGTTTGTACAAAAGGTGCTAACTTGTCTGGGGTGCTAACTTGTCTGGGGCGCACCATAAATGAAAAGAAATCTCATCTTGTACCCTGTCAACAAATTTTATTCCTGGGAGCAAGCTTGAACACAACTTCTCAGATGGCTTTCCTCACGCCAGAGAAACAAATTCATTTGACAGCTTACTTCAAACTAATGGCCACAAAAACCCTGCTATCTGCAAGACAAATATTGCAAGCCTTGGGGTTCATGGCCTCCTGCATTCTCCTAATTCCATATGCAAGACTGCATATGAGGAAACTACAGCGGTATCTAAAAAGCCTACTGTGCCAACATTTTCAGGATCTAGAAGCCAATGATTCCTATCCTACCTTGCCTACAGTTAGAGTTCCTTCGGTGGGCAGAGGCCTGCCACCAAAACAAGGGACTATCATTCACTCTACCCCCTGCCGCCCAAACCCTAACAATAGATGCATCAGACTATGCATGGGGGGGCTCACCTGGCAGGGAAGTGCATTCAGGGCAAATGGAACCCAAGTCAAATGCACCTGCATATCAATCAAAAGGAAATGTTAGCTGTACAGAATGCTCTGACAGCCTTCAAGGACCACATTCTTCCAGGGCAATTAATGGTAAAGATGGACAACACCACTGTTATGCGGTACATAAACAAGCAGAGGGGAACCCACTCATACCCCCTCTGCAGACTAGCCATGGCTTTGTGGAACACAGCCTTGAGCTACCAAGTGCATTTACAGGCTCAATTCCTGCCAGGAAAGCTAAATACACTGGCAGATGAACTAAGCAGAAATCTCATAGACCCACATAAGTGGAAACTGGAACCAAAGACTTTCAACATGTTGATAAACAAATGGGGGGAGCCCATATATAGACATGCTTGCCTCTCCCCCAGAACTACCAATTGGACAAATTCTGCACAAGGACTCCCCACAAATAAGCTTGGAAAGTGGATACCCTGTCCTTCACCTGGAAAAATCTATCAGTTTATGCCTTTCCTCCTCTGCCTCTCCTCACCAAAGTACTAATAAAGATCAGACAGGACAAACCAAGGACGATACTGATTGCACCAGACTGGCCACGCCAACACTGGTACCCCTTCTTGTGCAGTGTGTCACTGCTGGCACCATGGCACCTGCCTCTGACCCCAACCCTGCTGTCCCAGCAGGAGGGCCAGATTCTGCATCCTCAGCTTCAAACCCTGAATCTGGCAGCCTGGCTAATTACCTGATCTCTCCGTTACCATCCCTCAGTAAACAAGTGTTTGGATGTCATTCTGCAGGCAAGGAGGCCTAGTACTAGAAAATCTTATGCTGAAAAATGGAAAAGATTCTGTTCCTGGAACCAAACTCAAGGGATGGGCACATCAGCACCCAATTTACCTCAGATTCTTCAATACTTAACTGAGATGCTTCACAAAGGCCTTTCCTTTTCCTCCATCAAAATTCATGCCTCAGCCATTTCAGCTCAGTACAACACAGAACCACCCCTCTTCTCTCATCCACTGCTCAAGCAGTTCCTCAGAGGGGCCAAAAACTTAAGACCACCCAGGAGAGCCCCAACTCCAGCCTGAGACCTTAACTTTGTCTTGGAAAAACTCAATCTACCTCCTTTTGAGCCAGCTGCAAGTGCAGATTTAAAATTCCTTTCTTGGAAAACAGCCTTCCTTTTAGCAATCACTTCAGCAAGAAAGGTGTCTGAATTACAGGCCGTTATGGCAGTGGAACCTTTCATCAACTTTCATGCGAACAGGGTGTCCCTCAAGTCCAATCCCTCCTTCATGCCCAGGGTAGTATCCAGTCTGGCTCTTAACCAGTCCATTCATTTGCCAACCTTCTTTTCTAATCCACAGAACAAAGGGGAATGGATACTGCACTCCTTAGATGTGTGCAGACAACTTAGATTTTACTTGGACAGGACTAAGCCTCTCAGGAAGTCTGAACAGCTGCTGGCGGCATTTCCTGCAGGGGCAGAGGGGAAGGCCATTTCAAAGCAAACCAATTCTAAATGGATAGGCCATTGCATTCATTTCTGCTATAAGCACCATGGAAAACCTATCCCACAAGGGGATAAGACCACACTCAACCAGGGCTGCATCTACCTCTACAGCCTTTCTCAGAGGTGTCCCTACCAGGGACATCCTAGAAGCTGCTACCTGGAGTTCTGTACATACTTTCACCAAGCATTACCATTTTCCAATTTTCTCTAAATCCACAGCTGGTTTTGCCACTGCAATATTGCAGAGCCTTATAGCTGGTCCTAATGCTATCTAAATTCCTCCTCCCATCCTTAGCTTTGGGAATCTACCCAAATGTGATGACTGCAACAGTGAAACACGAAGAACATAGTACAGTTGTGTACACTTACCATAAATGTAGATGTTCGAGTGTATTCACTGTTGCAGTCCTGGTTACCCTCCCCCCAGCCCCGTGACTTCTTTTGGCTATACCTCTATTCCTCTTTACTGTACTTAAAAGCTTTTTGGTGTATTTGCTTTTTTGTTGGAGGTATAACCTTGTGTGTGTGTGTGTGTGTGTGTATATATATATATATATATATATATATATATATATATATATATATATATATATATATAATTGCTTCCCATTAGGGGGGCACCTGACATCTGGGGCAAGAAAAACTGATTGTAATGGCGTCGGCTGCATGCTTTATACCCCCTGACTACCTGACGTCATGGAAGATGAGACAGCAACCAACGCAAGACCCAAGACTTTGATAATCAGGCCAAGGGCTACTGCAAGCAGATAACCCAAATGTGATGACTGCAACAGTGAATACACTAACATCTACATTTATGGTAAGTGTACACAACTGTACTTTTCTACACCAAAGAAAAGTAATAGTAAAGAGCTTAAAAACAATCTAGACCTGTAATACTTTTTAACCTGAAGATGACCAGGGCATCCATGTTTGTGTTTTTGCTGTCCTGTCCCACAGGAAGACTTTTTTCTCTGCAGGAAGGGCTTGTTCTCTGCCTTTATCTCAAGACTGTGAACCAACATGCATGGAGAATATACTTTTTTCCTATCAGAAGTCCTCCTAGTAAGAAGACAAGGGAACATCTTTGTGCCCATTAACACCTCTTATGGTGTCCATAAAGCCAAAGGTATTAGAGTGATTAAGCCAGTGTGTTCTTCATGCAGGACTGACAGTGCCTCACCTTTAATAAACGTACATTGTAAAAGTGGCTTGCCACTTAACTGTTCTCTTACGACAACTGCTGCAAAACATTCATTGAGTAAAGTCAAATTCCATTAGGGTAGTGGGCATTTGCCAGCTGGAATTTAACCATGTGTATTTTAGAAACGTTGTAGCTTGAGATGTATATAAATCTGTCCACTCATTTCTCAAGTCACTTGGTTAAATGCACTTTCTAGAAGAGAAGAAATGGATTTGGAGAGACCATATAATTATCTGTTCATTGTCCTACATACAGTGAAAATTGAAAACAGCTTGGGATTCCCAACTTATGTTTTACTGTTGTAATTCTTCTATCTGAAGCAAGATAATATTCATGTGATCCATACCATAGACATCTGATCATAGGTGTGGATTGCCACAATATACAGATCGTCTGTCCTTTTTTTTTTGTCCTGTAATCTTTCCTAAATCTGTGCATTTTGAATCTGCTGGTAATATTTACTGTTTGGTGGTTGGCTGTATAGCATTGTTAACCATTACATTTTTTATTTAGTTAGCTCATTTGGAAACAATGGTGAAAATGGTGTTTTGAACTGACAGCTTTACATAAGGCATGTCTTAGTGATGTGGTTATGTTCTTCAATTGCATATAGGATGCTCAGTTATGCCATCTGCTAACTGGAATGATGGTATAAAAAGGCTAGGAAAGTGCAAGAAGGCATTGTAGTCAAGTCAGCTTTGTTTTTATTGTTTAAAAATGTTAATAGAGATGATATTTTCACTTTTTGTGAGTTAAGGGATTATGGTAATGAGAATGTCACTGGTGTAGTTTGGAAAACAATTTATGGAAGTAATGCTTTTATGGTAAGTTCTTTTAAGTTTTTCTTATGAGTAGGATGTAAGTGAAGAACATCTTGCTGGTGTAATATCTTGTGCATTTTTTCTAGAAAATGCATGTTTTAATTTGTTTAGTTTCTGTTTGTTAAAGTAAATATGATGAAGAATGTACTGAATCCCAATGCTTGCATATTTTAACTTCATTATTTGCATTGCCTGATTCTGTGATTTTTTTTCCACAGGCATAGGAAGATGTACTTGCTTGTGTCTCTCTCTTTCATAGTAACCATTGCTGAGGTTTAATATTTTCTGATATAGCTGTTAATAACTTGCTGATCTTGTGGAACTGAGCATTGTGATCCTCCAATGAGGCAGTGCATAGAACAGTGCTTTTCCACATTTGAAAATGTAGATAATTGCTAGAGGACAGAAAGAGAAGCTTGAGGCTTTTTTTTCTGTCATTTTCTGATTGGGGGGGTTAACTGATATATTTTCAGGAAGTTACCAGAAGTAATGATTTGTTATGCATGGCTGTTACTTGCACATCCATCACATACAGTGGACAAACCATGGGCAGTAATGCACCATTTTATCACAGTTTATTATTGGTAGCTTGGAAACTGGGTGTTGACACTCGATACATGATGGATCTGTACATTTCCACCTTATGGGGAATCAGTCTGTGGGGAGAAAGGGTTAGTTGGTGAGAATAGAAACAGAATACTTTGAGACAGGCCGTGGACAGATTTATTGGTTGTAGTGCATGGCTAAAAGTAACAGAAAAGTATTAGAAATTCTATGTGGAGTGGAAAAGATGTTTAGGAACATTGTGAAAAATGAATTTTGTCGAGAGGAAAACATTTAATTGGAATTAAGCTGTTGCATACCCATTAAAGAACTTTAAATACAGTAGCTGACAAAGTCAGTGTTGTCTAGAGCTGTTACTTTAAACTTTGTTTCTACACACGGCATGTACTTAAACTGGCTAAGCTGTCTTTTTTTTTGGAAAAGCAAGTTCTTAGAATGTAAGACTGAAGTCTATATTTACATATTTTTTCTGCCACTTCAGTTCACAGAAGAGAAACTTGGTCAGGCAGAGAAGACTGAATTAGATGCTCACTTGGAGAACCTCCTTTCCAAAGCAGAATGCACTAAACACTGGACAGAAAAAATAATGAAGCAGACAGAAGTTGTTTTGCAACCAAACCCTAGTAAGTTAACAAATTTTTTACATCCTTGTAATATTTTATCAGCCAAAAGTACTGCCAAATGTTTGTAGAGTGAAAAGTGTTCTTGAATTTAGCATTAAGATTGTTCTTCGTTACAAAAGTGCTTTAAAGATTGTGAAATTATGTTTATAATTCCTGCTGATTGAACCAGAGCATTGGTAGCAACTCAGAGATTTTGATATGTTTGGCAAGTTTTATTTTAAGACAACCTTTAAGAAAAAGTCCTTTTAAAGTGTGTTCTCAAAACGAAGATGCTGTCTGCTGAGAGGACTTGTTTTGTATCTACTTAAATCTTTGCACTTGATTAAGTAATGTATTCTGGCACCATGTTAGAAGTATGCGAGTTGTGACCCCAGTTATAATTGTTGAATTCCTGAGCAGTTTATCACTCATCCCATTTATGTCACTTCAATAGGTGTGGTATGTGATGGTTTTCAGTGAGCCTGTGATGGTATAGCAGTCTGTGTAATGATGGTCAAGTTTGTGGTTTAATCAGTAACTTTGATTTCTCAGAGTAATACTTTAATAAAGTGCTTAGAATTATCTGCTGGCTGTATGTTTATGCTATTAAAATTGCTTTATATGTGGCATATGTTTCCCCTATTAATTTGTACATTGCTTCTCAAGAAAGTTTCCTCCAGGCTTTGTTCCAAACTGGGAAACATGTTTCATATATTGCCCCTCTATGCAAAACTTGTGCATCCGATTTCTGTTGGTTTTTAAAGAGCTTTATTACTCCCCCAACAAAAATCAACTGACTGAATAAGGATGAGGATCATTTAGAGAGGAAGAGGTTAAGAGAGAATCAAAATCAGAAGTTCAGAATGTAGTTTGTAATGCTTTGTGAGGGTATGTACAGAGGGCCAAGTTGCTGCCACTAGAATACTTATAAAATCCAACCTTTTCCAAAAGGCCACATTTGAAGCCAAGGCCCTGGTACAAGTGAGTCTTCACCCTGATGTTCATCGTGCATACAGCTGCAGTCATCACACTTGGGTTATCCTGCTGTCAGGCAAGTCCTCGGTCGGCCAAATTCCAAAGTCTAGGTCCGGCGTCGGTTGTCGTCGCTTCTTCCCTGACATCAGTGCGCCAGGGGTATAAAAGAGGCAGCCGACGCCATTTTCTTCAGTCTTTCTCACCACGCTGTGCCCGAAGCAGAAGCAGTTCGCAAGTGCCGGTCGGCCAGTTCCTGAGATTTACGAACAGTATTTCAGCCGAAGTCTTCTTTAAAGCTAAGTACCCCGTTGGGGAAACTTCTTGCCTCAGACCGATGTCAGACAAAGTTAATAATTGCATTTCTTGTGGGAAGCAAATACCGCATAAGGATTTTCACTCTTTCTGTATACCTTGCTTAGGGCCAGACCACGACATTTCGGCCTGCCGTTTTTGTGCTAGGTTTAACAAGCGCACTATTAAGCGCCGGGCGGAGTTCGCCTTTCATTATTTTGGCAAAAAATTTAATTATATCATGTCGTCGGATACACAGACACCAGTTTTAGGCAAAAGACGCAAAGATAAGGACCGACATCCGAGGTCTGCAAAGAGTACTGAGACCATGCTTAGGCCGACTACCGGTTCTCCGGTTCTCAGCGAGGCGCCTACGCAGCCCCTGACTACCGATGAAACTATTTTACCGGTGACTTCAGTATCCGAGGTGACAGGTTCCTCAGTCTCCATTCCCACTGCAGATACCGACCCCACTCTTGGCGGGGAAACCGAAAATTTACTGAGGCCTGCCATTTCTGAAGGCGTCTTCAGGCCTACCACCTTCTCTATTAAATCCTTCACTAAATCTAAAGCTGCAATGAAAACTAAAAAACAGGGTCCTCAGACCTCCTCTCAAGGTCCCATGCCTAAAAAACAGATGCTTAAAATGGCTGAGGATTTGATAACTCTCATCAGGGGTTCTCAACCCCCCTCAGACAAAAGACCCAGGTTGGAGGAAGACTACCCTTCCTCAGACCAGGCTTCTATTATCTCAGACCATTCTGAGGACCAAGATTACGCCTATTCCCCTTTTGAAGATTCTGATGCTGAGGAGTCTATTCCCTCTGTCTCCCCCCCTGAGGACTACTCTTTTGGGGAAACCCTGCATACATTGAGGGAGGACTTCCACTGGGAAGGCCAAGATTGCTCAGATTCCAAGAAAAGGCTCAGGGAATTTCTACTGCTCCCCCAGCATAGGCCCCTGGCTATCCCTCCTGTTTTAGATATTTTGGATGATGTGTACGCAGAAGCCAGTTTTAATCCAGATTCTCTACCTCCAGCCCCTGTTAAACCAGACCAATATTACCGGGTTTCTGATTCTCACCAGTTCTTTTATAAAAGCCATACTGCTGACCCAGAAACAATTTCACAGGGTCCCAAGGGGATTAAGGCCTCTACTGCTAAAAACCCTTTACCTTCAGAGAGAGATTCCAGAGCATTAGAAAGGTGGGGGAAACGGTGTATACGTCAGCAACTTTAACCATGAGGGCATTAAACTGTCAATTTCGTATGTTAAAAGTACCAACAGTTTTTGTTATCTCAGCTGAAAAGCAAAATGACACAAACAGAACAACCAGATTTGAAAGAGTTGCAGGATTTGTTGCATGGAGCAGAGCAAGTGGGAAAACATACCTTGCAGTGTGGTTTTGATGATTTAGAGGCCTCATGTAGAGCTGCTGTCACAGGGTCTGTCATACGTAGACATGCTTGGCTCAAAGAGCAAACCTTACCAGATCATGTCAAAGCAAAGTTATTAGATGCACCACTTCAAAAAGATGTATTGTTCGGTGTTAAAGCTGAGGAGGTACTAAAGAAAATGGAGGAAAAAGCGAAATCTATGCAAACAGTTAAAGATTTCTTGCAGGTGCAACCTCCACACTTCAGCAGAAACTGGCCTTCAAAAAATTGGTCCTTTCCAGCCACGGACAGACCTCAAAGGGGCAGATACAGACGCCCAAGGGGTAGAGGACAACCTCAAAGATCTTACAGAGCTAGACAGTGGCAAGCACCAACCCCAAGAGGTGGAGAAGATAGACCACAGTCATTTAGAAAACAGACACAGTGACTTCCCCCCTATGCCTGCCAAACAAAGCTATAATGGCAGCACCTTTGGGCGGAAAACTAGCCTTATTTTCAAAAACTGGCACATTGTTACAAAAGACAAATGGATTGTGGATATTATAGACAGAGGCTACAGGTTCCACTTTCACACCCTTCCAAAAATGAGAGGCATGCCAAACCTGCCACAAAATCAATGGGCAGAGGCACAAAGACAAATTTCCGCTCTCATGGATATGAAAGCAATTCAAGAGGTACCTGCAAAAGAACAAGGTCAAGGTTTTTATTCAAGACTATTTCTGGTACCAAGGAAGGACAAAGATTGGAGACCCATCTTAGACCTATCTATCCTAAACACATATCTAGAGGTACCAAAATTCAAGATGCTCACATTACAGCAGCTTCTTCCCATGCTGGGCAAGGAGTCTTGGCTGGTAACATTGGGACCTCAAGGAGGCATACCTGCATGTCCCTGTCAGACAAGATTGCAGAAGATACCTCAGATTTCTTGCAGGTTCAACCCATTACCGATTCTCTGCAATGCCCTTTGGCTTATCTACTGCGCCCAGAGTGTTTACGAAATGCCTGGCATCAGTAATTGCCTTCTGCAGACAACAAGGAATACAAATCTACCCATATCTGGACGACTGCCTGATCCAAGCGGACAGCAAGGACATTCTATTTTAGTATCTGGCGTTTGTAATAAAACTGTTAAACTACCTGGGATACACAGTGAACAAAAAGAAATCAAAACTAATACCTTCTCAATAGATAATTTTCCTGGGTGCCAGCTTAAATACAACAACCCCGATGGCCTACCTCACGCCAGACAAACAAGGGCAACTGTCTCAATACTTCAACAAAATGGCAACTTTAACCAGACTAACTGCAAGGAAAGTCCTGCAGGCTTTGGGGTTCATGGCATCTTGCATCCTACTAATACCATGTGCAAAGCTGCATATGAGGAAACTACAATGGTACCTAAAAAACTTATGGTCTCAACACAGCCACAGCTTGGAAACAATTATACCACTCATTCCATGCCTTCAAAAGGAATTTTTGTGGTGGGCTCAAGCATGCCAAAGAAACACAGGTCTCCCTTTCTGTTTACATCAAGCAACTCAAATCATCACAACAGACGCCTCAGACTACGCCTGGGGAGCATACATGGCAGATCAGTGCATTCAAGGAAATGGTCCCAAAAAGAGAAGCCACCTACACATCAACCAAAAGGAGATGCTAGCCGTGCAAAATGCTCTTATGACCTTCAAAGACCTACTGCATCCAGGCCAGCTATTAATAAGGACAGACAACACCACAGTCATGTGGTACATAAACAAACAGGGGGGAATTCATTCATACCCCCTGTGCAGGCAAGCTATGACCCTGTGGAACACAGCACTGGAATTACAAATTCAACTACAGGCACAATTCCTGCCAGGGAAGGAAAACACACTGGCAGAGAACTTAAGCAGAAATATGACAGACCCACACAAATGGAAGTTGCATCCTCAAGTTTTCTCAAAGATAACTCCGGCATGGGGACAGCCAGACATAGATCTCTCTGCTACGCACAGAAATTACCAGTTGGAGAAATTCTGTTCAAGGACCTATCATCCACAGGCCTGGAAAGTGGACTCGCTCTCTTTCAATTGGACAACATTGACAGTCTATGCCTTCCCGCCTCTTCCTCTACTGACCAAAGTTCTATTAAAAACCAGAGCAGAGAGGCCACAAATGATTCTCATTGCTCCAGACTGGCCATGACAGCACTGGTATCCTCTCCTAAAGAGCCCGTCACACTCACCACCATGGATCCTACCTCTAGTTTCTCTTCTGTTGTCCCAGCACAACTACAAAACCCTTCACAGCCAGCTCAAAACCTTAAATCTAGCTGCATGGAGGATACCTTAATTTCCCAACAGACTCTCCTCTCCAAGGAGGTGCAGGATGTCATCTTGGAGGCCAGGAGACCCTCTACTAGAAAAACCTACTCCGCCAAATGGAAACGATTTTGTTCCTGGAATCAAGAAAAGGGCCAGAATCCTTGGGTAATAAATATACCTCAAATTTTACAGTACCTAGCTGAGATGTTAAACAGTGGCCTCTCCTTCTCCTCCATCAAGATACACGCTTCAGCCATTTCAGCACAATACTATACAGATCCTCCTTTATTCTCACATCCTCTATTAAGGCAGTTCCTCAGAGGGGCAAAAAATATAAAACCCCCACGGAAACCACCAGTCCCAGCTTGGGACCTCAACTTCGTATTGGAAAAGCTGACCCTGCCTCCCTTTGAGCCGGCTTCTTCAACAGAGCTACAATACTTGTCATGGAAAACGGCCTTCCTTCTGGCTATTACCTCAGCACGCAGGGTTTCAGAGCTACAGGCCCTCATGGCTGTGCAACCATTCATCATTTTCCATCAGGACAGGGTTTCCTTACGAACCAACCCTACCTTCATGCCAAAGGTAGTATCCAGTGTAGCTTTGAATCAGACTATTCATTTACCTACCTTTTATCCAAATCCACAGAACAAAGGAGAGAGGCTACTACATTCCTTGGACATTCACAGGCAACTTCGTTATTACTTGGACAGAACAAAGTCATTCAGGAAATCTGAGCATCTCTTTGTGTCCTATGCTACAGGTGCTCAAGGAAAGGCTATTTCCAAACAGACTATTTCAAAATGGATAGCCCACTGCATACGCTTTTGTTATTAATTTCTTGGAAAATCAGTGCCTGTATACATCAGATCCCACTCCACCAGGGCTACAGCTACCTCTGCAGCTTTCCTCAGGGGGGTCCCTACCAAGGACATTTTGGAAGCAGCTACTTGGAGTTCAGTGCACACTTTCTCCAAGCACTACCACCTTCCACTATACTCAAAATCTAGAGCGGGCTTTGCCACAGCAGTCCTGCAGGGCATCCTAGCCCTTCCTAATTCCGCTTAGTACCTACCACCCTTACTTAGCTTTGGGATTCTACCCAAGTGTGATGACTGCAGCTGTATGCACGATGAACATAGTACAGTTTTGTACCTGCCATAAACGTAGATGTTCGAGTGCTCATACAGCTGCAGTCCAGGTTATCCTCCCTCCATCCCCTCTTAGGACAGGGCTTATGACAAACACCTTTATCATACAACCTATTTGGGGTATTCCTTTATGGTGTAATTGCTTGCAACTACTGTTTTGATTTATCTACTTTGTATGTTTGCATAATATCATGTTTTGCCTTCCTTCTGGGGGCACCTGACATCTGGGGCAAGAAAAACTGAAGAAAATGGCGTCGGCTGCCTCTTTTATACCCCTGCCGCACTGACATCAGGGAAGAAGCGACGACAACCGATGCCGGACCTAGACTTTGGAATTCGGCCGACCGAGGACCCGCCTGACAGCAGGATAACCCAAGTGTGATGACTGCAGCTGTATGAGCACACGAACATCTACATTTATGGTAGGTACAAAACTGTATTTTTGTAAACAACTCGTTGTGGGTATATTAAAAGACAGTAGCATGAGACAATTTGGAGATAGTCTGCTGTGACACAGGTTGTCCTTTCGTCTTGCCTTCATATGAAATGAATAAATGATCAGAGTTTCTGGAAGTTGTAGTTCTGTCAAAATAATGCTCAAGTTGTCTGAGAACATCCACAGTATAGGTGATCTTTCTCATGTTTTTAGGCTCTGAAAGAAAGTGAGATGGATAGCTTGGCTCAAAAGTAAATACTGATACCACTTTAGGCATATAAGAAGTATTAATTCTTAAGGAAACTTTATCTTTGCAGAAAATGAGATATGGTTGACCAGTCATTAGAATTTGCTACTCTTATACTCTTTGTGGAAGACTGAGCTGTTGAGAATCTCAAATAAGCCTAATAGGCTGGTTCAAATAGACCTAAGAGTTATTTTTTAAAACAAAGTTAAGATCCCAATGTCAAGTCATCTATTTTACAGGAGGCTTGGTATGTAACACCCCTTTCTAAAATATTTTGACATGGGAATGCATTGAAAGGGGAGGATCCATGGGCAGACATGCTAAAATGGCTGACAAATTAACCTTGATAGAGGAGTAAGAAAGGCCAGTGGATAGTAATTCAGACAAATACTGTAGAACCAGATAAATGCTAGCCTCAAAAGGATCCTGGTTCTTGTCTTGGCACAAACTCAAAAATATTTTCTATATACTAATGTACGATTTCCTTGTAGCAGATTTTCTTCTCCCCTCTAATAACTGCTGCACATATTCAGAAAATAGGTGCCTAAACGGTATGAAGAATATCATCCAGGCAGTTAGCTGAAGATGTTCATCGTGGTACCCTGCTGCAGTCATCACACTTAGGCGGTCCCTCAGTTGGCCCGAATTCCAAAGTCTTGGTCTGGCGTCGGTTGCTGTCGCTTCTTCCCTGACATCAGAGCGCCAGGGGTATATCAGAAGCATCCGACGCCATTTTCTTCAGTCTTTCTTGCCACGCGGTGCCCGAAGCAGAAGCAGTTCGCAAGTGCCGGTCGGCCGACACCTGAAATTTTCGAATAGAGTTTCAGACCGAAGTCTTCAAAGCTAAGTACCCCATTGGGGAACCTTTTCTTGCCTCAGTCCAATGTCAGAAAAAGTTAACAATTGCATTTCTTGTGGGAAGCAAATACCTCATAAGGACTTTCATTCTTTTTGTATACCTTGCCTAGGCCCAGACCATGACGTCACTGGTTGTCGGTTTTGTGCTAGGTTCAATAAGCAAACTATAAAGCGTTGCTTTGATTTCGCACGACACTCCTTCGGTAGAAAATTTAATTACACTATGTCGTCGGAGCAACTGACTACTGGCGTGCATAAAAAATGCAAGGATAAAGACAGGCATCCTAGATCCAAGCCAGACTCCGAGGCCTCGGCTGGGCCAGTCGCCGATTCTCCGGTTTTCAGTGAGGCACCTACGCAGCCCCTGCCTACCACTGAATCGGATCCCCAGGCCGCTTCGGATCCCCCAGCAGAGAGTTCTAGGCCGACGCAGCCTTTTTCCTTAGGCCCTACCGACGACATTGCAGTAGGGGAAGCCGGTGCTGTAGAAACACCTTTGGTTTCTGAAGGTGTCTTCAGACCGACTACCCTCACCATAAAATCTTATGCTAAGCTTAAGACTCCTCTAAAGCCAAAAAAGCCTACACTTCAGTCTCCAGGTCAAGGCCCTATGGCTAAGAAACAGATGCTTAAAATGGCTGAAGATTTGATTTCTTTGATCAGGGGTTCCCAACCCCGACAAAGGCCTAGACAAGAGGAGGATTATGCCTCCTCTGATCAAGTGTCTGTTTCCTCAGGCTCCTCTGAGGAACAGGATTACTCCTTTCCCCCTTATGAAGATTCTGATGCTGAAGACTCCATTCCCTCAGCTTCTCCCCCTGAAGATTATTTGGGGAAACCTTGCACACCATGAGGGAACATTTCCACTGGGAAGGTCAGGACTACTCTGACTCAAAGAAAAGGCTCCGAGAGTTTCTTTTACTCCCCCAGCACAGGCCACTTGCTACCCCCCCAGTTTTGGACATTGTGGATGATGTCTTCTTAGAATCTAGTCTAAATCCAGATTCTGTGCCTCCTGCTCCAGCCAAACCAGATAGA
The DNA here is from genome assembly GCF_019279795.1 of Protopterus annectens. NCBI lineage: Eukaryota > Metazoa > Chordata > Ceratodontiformes > Protopteridae > Protopterus > Protopterus annectens. The sequence goes on along the minus strand of NC_056744.1, from coordinate 939,033,579 downwards.
TACTATAGAGTGCCTGACTCACACAAATTCCTTTACAAAAGCCCTGCTGCTGATCCAGAGACCATCTCCCAGGGTCCCAAAGGGGCTAAGGCTTCTATGGCAAAAAATCCTGTACCCTCAGAAAAGGGACTCCAGAGCACTAGATAGGTGGGGGAAGAAGGTTTACATCTCAACTACTCTAGCTATGAGAGCACTAAACTGTCAATTTCACATGCTTAAATACCAGCAATTCCTAATGTCTCAAATAAAACAAAAGATGGGCACGCACCCTCAACAGTCTGAATTCAAGGAAATGCAAGATCTGTTGCATGCAGCTGAACAGGTGGGCAAACATACTTTACAATGAGGTTTTGATGCCTTGGAAGCTTCCTCTAGAGCAGCTGTTACTGGGTCTGTTATACATAGGCATGCTTGGTTAAAGGGACAATCTCTGCCTGATCATGTTAAAGCAAAGTTACTGGATGCACCCTTACAGCAGGATGTCTTATTTGGGGTTAAAGCAGAGGAGGTTTTAATGAAAATGGAGGATAAGGCAAAATCTATGCAGACGGTCAAAGATTTCTTACAGGTACAGCCCCCACGCTTCAGCAGTAATTGGCCAACAAAAAATTGGTCCTTTCCAGCTTCTGACAGACCACAGAGGGGTAAATACAGGCGCTCAAGGGGCAGAGGCCAAGCACAAATCCCTTACAAACCTCGCCAATGGGGCACTACAACACAGAAGGGAGGAGAAGACAGGTCCCAAACCACTAGAAGGCAAACACAATGACTTAAACCTCAAACTGCCAAGCAAAACTCTCTTGGCAGCTCCCTTGGGAGGAAAATTAACTTTTTTGCAGACAACTGGCGCATCGTCACAGAGGACAAATTGGTCCTTGACATTATCTCACACGGATACAGATTTCATTTCCACACCTTGCCAAGGATAAAAGGAATGCCAAACCTGCCACAAAATCAATTGGCAGAGGCTCAAAAACAAATTACAGCTCTCATGGACATGAGAGCCATTCAACTGGTACCTACACAGGAGCAAGGCCAAGGATTTTACTCAAGGCTCTTTCTAGTCCCCAGAAAGGACAATGATTGGAGACCTATTCTGGACCTTTCAATTTTGAACACCTTCTTGCAAGTGCCCAAATTCAGGATGCTAACACTACAGCAGCTTCTTCCCATGTTGGGCAAGAAAGCTTGGCTAGTAACGTTGGACCTCAAGGAGGCATACCTGCATGTCCCTATCAGACAAAGTTGCAGAAGATACCTCCGTTTCATTGCAGGTTCAACCCATTACCAATTCTCTGCACTGCCCTTTGTCTTATCTACTGCGCCCAGGGTCTTCACAAAATGCCTGGCAACAGTAATTGCATACTGCAGACAAAAAGGAATTCAAATATACCCATACCTGGACGATTGTCTCATCCAAGCAGAAAGCAAGGACATTCTCTTACAACACCTGGCTTTTGTAAAACTTCTTCTAAGTTGCCTAGGGTATACAGTAAACGAAAAGAAATCAAAACTAGTGCCCTCACAAAATATGACATTCCTGGGTGCCAGCTTGAATTCCACGGCCCAGATGGCTTATCTGATGCCAGACAAACAACTACAAACTAACTCAATACTTCAGAACAATGGCAACAAAGACCCAACTCCCTGCAAGAAAAATTCTGCAGGCTTTGGGCTTCATGGCATCTTGCATTCTACTAATACCATTTGCAAAACTGCATATGAGGAAATTACAGTGGTACCTAAAAAGCGTATGGACTCAACAGCCACAGCTTGGAAACAATGATAAATCTCATTCCCTGCCTTCAGCAGGAGTTTCTATGGTGGTCACAGGCATGTCACCTCAACAAGGGTCAGCCTTTCACCCTACCCCCAGCCAGGCAAACTATGACAACAGATGCATCGGACTATGCCTGGGGGGCACACATGGCAGGACGGTGCATTCAAGGCATATGGACAGCAGATCAAAGGAATCTGCACATCAATCAAAAAGAAATGCTAGCTGTACAAAATGCTCTGACAGCCTTCAAGGACCTCTTGCATCCAGGACAGCTTATCATAAGGACAGACAACACCACAGTAATGTGGTACATATAAAAACAAGGGGGTACACACTCCTACCCTCTATGCAGGCAAGCAATGTCCTTGTGGGACACACCACTGGCTTACCAAGTTCAATTACAAGCTCAATTCCTGCCAGGAAAAAAGAACACTTTGGCAGACGACCTAAGCAGAAACATCATGGATCCCCACGAGTGGAAACTGGATCCACAAGTATTCGCAATGATAACTCAAAAATGGGGGCTCCCAGACATAGACCTGTTTGCCAGCCCTCAAAACTATCAGCTAACAAAGTTTTGCACAAGGACTTTTCACCATCAAGCTTAGAAAGTGGATGCACTCTCATTCAGGTGGAAAATGCTAACATATATGCCTTTCCTCCACTACCCCTTCTCACAAAGGTGCTACTGAAAGTCAGGATGGAGAGACCCCGAATGATACTCATTGCCCCACAGTGGCCACGCCAGCACTGGTACCCACTGTTAAGGAATATGGCCCAGGGCCCACCATGGATTTTACCACAAATTACCCACCTGCTCACACAGCAAGGCAATCAGATTCTACACAGCCAGCTCAAAACCTTAAACTTGGCTGCATGGCAAATCACCTAAGCAACCAGCCAGCTCCTCTCTCACAAGCTGTTATGGAAGTTATTCTGGAGGCCAGGAGGTCCAGCACCAGGAAAGCCTACTCAGACAAATGGAAAAGGTTTTGCGCCTGCAACCAAGCTAAAGGCCAAAATACCCTTCAGCCTGACATACCTCAGATTCTGCAATATCTAACTGAGATGTTACACAAAGGGCTTTCTTTTACATCTATTGAAATCCACGCCTCAGCTATTTCTGCTCACTACAACACGGATCCTCCCTTATTTTCACATCCACTCCTGAGGCAGTTTCTCAGAGGGGCCGAAAACATTAGGCCTCCCAGGAGAGCGCCAACACCTACTTGGGACCTCAACTTTGTTCTGAAAAAACTCACGCTACCTCCTTTTAAGCCAGCTTTCTCAGCACATTTAAAGTTTATATCATGGAAGACTGCCCTGCTGCTAGCAATCACTTCAGCTAGAAGAGTTTCGGAGCTTCAGGCACTAGTGGCAGTAGAGCCTTTCCTCATTTTTCATCAAGACAGAGTTTCTCTACGAACTAACCCCTCCTTTGTGCCTAAGGTGGTATTCAGTGTGGCTCTAAATCAAACCAGTCATTTACCCACCTTCTTTCCAAATCCACAGAACAAAGGAGAAAGACTCCTGCATTCCTTGGACATTCACAGGCAGCTACATTACTACTTGGATAAAACTGAGGTTTTCAGAAAATCTGACCAGCTTTTTGTATCCTATGCGACAGCATCACAAGGAAAGGCTACCTCAAAACAGACAATTTCCAAATGGATAGGACATTGCATACGTTTTTGCTACACCCACCATGGAAAACCAGTTCCTGCTACCATAAGGCCCCACTCTACCAGGGCAGCAGCAACATCTACAGCCTTCCTCAGGGGGGTGCCAACCAAGGATATTCTGAAAGCTGCAACTTGGAGTTCAGTACACACCTTCACCAAACATTACCACTTACCACTTTACTCTAAGACTAGAGCTGGCTTCGCCACTGCAGTTCTGCAGGGCCTTCTGGCCACCTCTAACCCTGTTTGACTCCACCTCCCATCCTTAGCTTTGGTATTCTACCCAAGTGTGATGACTGCAGCAGGGTACCACGATGAACATAGTACAGTTTTGTACCTACCATAAATGTAGATGTTCGAGTGTATACCCTGCTGCAGTCCAGGTTACCCTCCCTCCTTCCCCTCTGGACTAGCTAAACTTATCTCTTCCACTCTTATTCTTTACTACCTCTGTGGTGTATTTGCTTGTGCCTAAGGGTTTTGTTTCATTTTTCATATAACTATATGTATACATTTATTGATATATATATATATATATATTTTTTTTTTTTGCCTACCTATTAGGAGCACCTGACATCTGAGGCAAGAAAAACTGAAGAAAATGGTGTCGGATGCCTATGATATATCCCTGGCGCTCTGACGTCAGGGAAGAAGCGACACCAACCGACGCTGAACCAAGACTTTGGAATGTGGGCCGACAGCGGGACCGCCTGACAGCAGGATAACCCAAGTGTGATGACTGCAGCAGGGTATACACTCGAACATCTACATTTATGGTAGGTACAAAACTGTACTTTGTTTCAAGTTGAGATGTGTCAAATGCCCCCTTATGTGTGAGTGGGTCAAGTCTGTGAGGAAGCTTGTAGTAATTGCCCCTTGCCATTTCCAAAAGACTGGAGAACCACTGTTGACTGGGCCAATGGAGTCACCACAGTAATCTTTGAAGAGTTGTTCTGAACTTTCAGAATGACCCTGGATAGTACTGGAAAGGGCGGAAAAGCATACAGGAGCATTGATGTCCAACGAATATCTGTTCTTCAGTGTTTACCTTTATTTAGTCGGGAGTCTGTTGTATGATGTACCAAAGTGCAAAAGTACAACAGCAAGATCTGGGAATGTCGAATTCCACTGTTGTGAATTCAAATGAGCGAATATATTGTGGATCAGGACATATGTACCCTTTTCTTCACTGTAGTGCAATCTCGGAGTTAGTATCATACCTCTCAACCTGGAAACATCAAAAATCTGGACAAGGCCCATGAAAAATAGGTACAAATCTGTACGCTGATTAACATCTAATTTGCATACATAATTATGTAACCCCACCCACTCCAGTGGAATTGTGGGATACCAACTTTCGAACGCAAATTGAAGAACAGACAACTAAAACATGGCACCAGAGTCCCCCTCAGGCCTGTTTTTAATAGTAACTCTTAAGCAAGCAGAAACTGCAGTTACCCGGCATCTACCAATCCCCATGGTTGCTGGTTAACTGATAATTTACTGTATTAATCTCAGAGTAATCTCTTTATAGTTTGTTCCAGTGAATCTTTTTACTTCTGTTCTGTATGGGTGCAGCTATATATTTTAGTTGGGTTTTTATCATTTCTCTGTTTCCTGATCTTAGAAGTGATAGGTTAGAATGGAAAATGATGTTACATTTCTGAAAACAAAATAATGAAGGTAACTTTAAAAAAACTACCATATCTTGAAGGAGACCATACAAGCTCTTCTCATGACATGTAGACCATCTCAAACCATTAACTCCGACATCCATCTTGTAGAATAGCAAGCATAGATGGGACATTTGTGATTATTTAACAGCTTTAAAATGGATAAAAAAAGCAAGCATCATGTTGTATAAGATCTTGAAATATATCAAAGCAACTCAATGCAAGAAGTAGTTTTATCTAAATGTTAAGTATGAGAGATTTAGTGAAACTGTGACGTGTGTGACGTGTGTACTTCTTTGTGACTTTTAAGACACTCATTCTTTTGAATAATTAGTTGTACAACAAGTCAGATGGTGTATAATTCAGATGCCTGGAAAGCTCCTATTACCCAATTAAGTAATTTAAAGAAACTGAGTTGACATACCTTTCAACCTCTTAGCTCAAGAGATTTGGACAAAGGCACAAATAATGGGGGGGGGGGTTGCATATAGGAATAGATTTTAAATATTGCTATTATAAACTTAGAAAGAGGATATAATAAAAGGTTTTGCATTAGCAAGCCCTTTCTGAAGGAGGGGAAACTCAAATCATTATTTAATAACTACTGTCCTAAATAATTTGCAGAAAAACACAAATTATTTGAGAAACAAAGCAAAAATATCAGGCAAAAATGTACGCGTTCTGCAAAAATCTGGGCAGTTATGAGGTAGTTGACTTTGACATGCATTTGCCATTTCTAGCTTTTGCTGTGGTCCTATGCATACAAAGTGTTTCAAATACACTACTGCCAGCAAGCTGTAGATAGTATTCCAATTTTGTTGTCAAGTCATCTCATACCTGATGAATAAAGATGCAAAACTATTTAAATGACTGCACACATAGTTTGTGTAGTCAGTGACCTCTTAATTCTCTATGATTTCCAGTTTAAGGGTATGACAAGAGTTTTAATCATACTTCATTAAAAATCACACAGTGTTTTTTATTTATTAGCTTTTATTTACTATTTATTTAGGCATCTGTTACCCAGCAAGCTGACTGGACACAAGTGTCCCTTAGCAGGGTTGGCACAGGAGTACTGTCTCCTCAGAGTCACAGAACAGGCAAATTGAGTTAGAAGGAATCAAACCTTGTGCCCTCTGTATAAAGGAAGTAGTTTGTTAACCATTCATGCTAACTACCAGCGACTTCCCCTGTACCAAGTAAAGTTTGCATCAATTATCAAATCTTAAGAGCTATTTTTACATGCTTAAATAAAGGAGCACAGAGCACAATAACAGTCAGGTGAGAGAAGGTTTGAGCTCCACTGTGATCACCCTGGTGAAGGCAGTAATTTAAAGAGCTTCCTTCATTATGCTCTGGACGCTTTCTATTCCTTTACTGTCTGATGAACACAGACGCGCACAGACACACCATTAATCCCGGCCAGTGAAACTTTGCTGCCATTACTCCTGGCGAACTGCTCTTCTGTCCATTACTCCTGGCGAACTGCTCTTCTGTTAGTCGGCCCGTTAATCCCGGCCTGGCGAACTGTTGCTGCCATTAATCCCCGCTCTAACTGCTCAGCTTCCTTGCTGCCATTAATCCCAGCTCTAACTGCTTGAATTCCCGCCGTTTCAGCCAGCCGGAAATGATGATGTGAGCTCCTTGAGCTCAATTCCGACTGGCTGGTTGCTTGGCGGAGCTGACGTCATTGCGCACGTGATGACGTCAGCTCCGACAGCGCGAAAATTTCAAAAATGCAAAGAAAAATCAGAAATGAAGGGGTGCCACTCGGGAATCGTGGCACCCCTTCATTTGGACCCCAAAAACTCGGTAAAGACTGAGTAATTGAGAACGGTTGGGAGGTCTGGTTAGTATATTAAAGTAGCAGGGGGTTTCGGTGGTGCGGGGGGACTTGACCCCCCTGCAGAACGTTGTTTGGAGACATTAGGAAATGTCTTCTCACTGTTACTTTGTGTTGCAGTTCGAAAATGGTCAAATCTGGGTTTCCAGTAAACCATTTTCGACATTTATATTCGGACACGTTTTGCAATTCATCATTTAGAGTCGCACAATAGAGCATTCGGTGATTGCACTTTCAACTAAATGGTCAACTGTTTTTCAGGCCTCCTTGCATTTAATCATGGAGCAGAATTTTGCCATCAGATACTTGTGAATACAGGCAAACCGATCTAGCTGAGGTGCTTCCCACAGCCAGACCAATTCCTGGAAGACCCCCCGCATTCACTTTCCATTCATGAGGGTTTGTTCTGGTTCTATCCAGCTTGTCTGCCCCAAAATTTTGCTCTCATGCCTGTAGACAGAGATTATGTTGAAAAGATTGTATTCAATGCTACCATGGCTATGCTTTACAAGAAATGGTTCACCATTTGTTTATATACCACATTATTGTGGTGTTGTCTGTAACCAGTTGTAAAATGCCCTGGGGAACCATAGATGATTAAGAGAGTCGAGAGCATTTGTTATTGCAAATTGTCTGTCATAAATTTGTTTGCCCCCCCCCCCCCCCAAAAAAAAAAAAAAAAAAAACTACATACTTTTGCTACCGTAGACAATCACTTCTTGACCCTTTGACTAAGATCAAGTGTGTGTTCTGTATGCAAAATTTGAGGCATCTGTAATTTAAAAAGAAATAAAACAAACAGAGATGCAAAAAAAAAAAACTACATACTTTTGCTACCGTAGACAATCACTTCTTGACCCTTTGACTAAGATCAAGTGTGTGTTCTGTATGCAAAATTTGAGGCATCTGTAATTTAAAAAAAATAAAACAAACAGAGATGCAAGGAAGAGCATCTACCCCAGTGTGAGAGTAGCATACGGCTTTCACTTTTTGATGGAAAAGCACAACAATCAATTAAAATTCGAGCATTCAGTAAGAGTTGATAGCTGTCTAAAACTTCAAAAGCAAATAGTTTTAAAACATAAAAACAAAATGAGTAGACTTGGTCACTGAAAAGAAAAACTCAGATGTGAAGTTGTTCAATCTCGCCTTCATTCTTACTGATGGGTTCGGAGCTGATCCTCTGCTCCGAGTCGGCCAGATTGCAAAGCTCGAAGTCTCTAACAGCTCGAGGCCGAAACCCTATCCCACAATGCACCTCTACCTTCCCCAGATCTAGTTTGCCACTGCAACAGATCATGTGTTTTTCTACTGCTCAGGCCGTTGTTACAGGTGTGTTCTTTTTTATAGTTTTGGACAGTTTTCGGGCGAAGAAAAAAATATTTGTATATTTAACTAAGGATAGACTATCCTTAGTTAAGGTTTTCTTTTTTGTGCTAGTTTTTTGCACTAGTTGAGCAAAAAGTTGACAGAACTTGTTTCTTTTTGATGATTAGGCCCTATTGGTGCCTTGTTAGTTCTCCCTATCCTGTTTAGCCGAAGTTAGGCTTTTAGTTTTTTTTTTTATAATTCTATAGCCGGTTAGGTTTGGTTTTTTTTGCAAAACCTAGTCTGTTTAGCCGAGTGTCTTTTGTGAGTTATTGTTAACTTAGCCGGTCAGGCTTATTTCCTTTACCAAGCTTTCTTCAACTGAGATATATTCTGATTGATATTATTGCTGACAAGAGATATTATTGCTTTTTCTTTGGGGTTGCTACTAGGTATTATTTGGCATAATGTCTGAAAAGGCTAAATCAGGGTTTAAAAAGTGCCCTAAATGCAACCAGAAGATGTCTATCACAGATGGTCATACCACCTGTGTTTACTGTTTTGGAGAGGTTCATCTCCAGGAAGTTTGTTCCATTTGTTATGGGTTCATTGCCAGGGTCTTGGCTGAGAGGAAGAGGAAGCTGGTTGAGTGTGGACTAATCAAGTCTGCCTTTCAATCAGACTTGGATACTGCTTCTCCAGGGAAACCACCAAATCCTTCGTCAAAACCATAGTCTTCTGCTTCATCTGCAAGTTCGGATCTGAAGGGCTCTTAATCTCCAAAGGTTTTGAAAAAGGTGCCTGCCTCGGTTCCACAGTCCTTGGAACAGTCAGTACAGGTAGTTGGTCGGAGCCGGTCCCCAGTTTTGGAACTGGTCTCTCCGACTTAAAGATCTCTAATTCTGGGTTCACCAGCTCCTTCTTTAGCTTCCTCTCAAGCTTCCAGACTGTCTGATTTGGACATGGGTTGTGTGGTACGGAGACTTTTACAGAATCCAGCGCTGGCTAAAATTCTGTCAGCTTGACCCAGGCAGCTTTGGAGCAGACAACATCAGCTTCTTTGATTTCTGCTCCTCCTCCGACTCGAATCGAGACATCGCAGCTGGAGGGAGCCGTTCAGTAGTTTGTGGAACTGTCGGTACCAACACTCACCTCGGACCTGTCCGTACCGACAACCCTGATGTCTTCTGCTCCAGCGGCGTACTCTGGGAGCTGACACTCTCCTGTCAGCTTTGAGGAGGGGAGTCTAACTGATGTGTCGGTTCTGACTCTTCCTCTTGGGGCCTCTGCTCAGTTGAGCTTGGCTCCCACCTCGGGCTCGGAGTCTTGGTGCGGGAGGAGTCATCAGTGTCTTCGGACCCAGTTGCTTCCTCGCACCGGAGCCTTCGATGCCATGAGGACAGCTTTGTCCCCCCCCGGAAAGACACAACCTCTGAAATTGCCACCTTCTTGGAAAGCACTGGAATCTTCTCATTCACTGCAGACCCACTGGGGACCCAGAGCCTCAGGAAGCCACATTGGGGGAACCCTCCTCTTCCGAGACCCCAGAAGTTCCCATTGAGGAGGTCCCTCTGAAGAGGTTATGTAAGAGGAGACATTTAAACTCCCCGCAGGAATCCATCACATCTGACACTGATTTGGAGGAATCAGAAGGGTTCCCCAAGTCCCCCTCTGAGGATATCTCCTTTGCGGATATCCTAGAGATCCTTAAGCAGAAGGGTGACTGGCAGGCCCTTAATCCTACTGAGGTTGAATCGGTGCTCCTGAAGGCTTTTGGGTCTCGACCCTCCACCTCTTGGGTTTCTCCGCCCTTCGATGAGTTGATGAACCTTTTATCTCTAAGGGCGTGGGAGTCTCCAGATACTATGGAGCCCGTTCCTAGAAGGCCCAACAAATACATCTCAGCGCCTCATGACAAATCTTTTTTTTCCAAACCAATACCTGTTGATGCCATGGTGGATATGGCAGCCACTAAGAAAGAGATGTCTGAGACCTCTACGTCTGTCCACCCTCCTAATAGGGAATCTAGGATTATGGACATATATGGCAAGCGCTTGTTCAGTTCTACGACCTTTGCTCTTCGTTCCTTGAACTATCTAACCCACTTCACAAGGCTACAGAAAGATCTCCTGAAGGAGCTAGGAGATGCTCTCCAGGGTGCAGTAGCCGATACAGTGGCGGACAAAGTGTAGTCTCAGCTTGCTACCCTCAATTCTGTCGTTAACTCTTCCAGACGCCTCGTATCTTATGCAGCTGATGGGATGAGAAGGGCAGCGGGCACAGGACTAGCTCTTTGGAGACATTCCTGGATGCACTTATGTTACTTTGTGGAACCTTTCAAGTCGTCCTTTGTGAATGCCCCATTTGATGGTTCTTCCCCTTTTAGACCAAAAGTTAGAGAGACCCTCACCAGATGTGAACCAGACAGAAAGACTCTATCTGCCGTAGGAGTCCATTTTTCCACCCCTACTAGACCTTGCCCTAAAGGTCAATGAGGAGGGAAAATGTGGTTCCACAAAGCCCAAGGAGCCTTTTTGAACTCACGAGGTAAAACTTCTTCCAGGGGAAGAGGAGGGGGCAATGATGGAAGACGATGCCCATGTGGCAGAGGGGGTCTACAGAACCAGGGTGACAGGGATCAGTTCCTTGGCAAGCCCTACCAGCGCTCCTGAAAGGAGGCCCGTCTGTCCTGCTCTGGAGGCAGTCAGGGGACGTTTATCTTTGTACCTAGGTGTCTGGCTCAAAATTTCAAAAGACATTCAGAGGCCATTTCATCCCCTTTTATACCCACCCCAAACCAACAAAAGGAATCTCGGATGTTCCACTCAGTCTATGGGATTTTGCCACAGTAGAGGTTCAAAAACTATTAGAAAAAGAGTCATTCAACCAGTCCCAGCAGACCAGCAAGGATCCGGAACTTACTCAAGATTCTTTTTAGTGCCAAAGAAAACAGGGGACTGGAGACCAAGTTTGGACCTTAGCAGACTCAAAAAGTATGTAGAAAAGAGAAAGTTTCGGATGGTCATGCTTCAGTCTATACTACCGTTCCTAGGGAAAGACAGTTGGATGTGCTCAATAGATCTTCAGGATACGTACTACCATATCAAAATGGTCAGGCCATCCAGGGATCACCTGCATTTCAGGCTGGGAGCCATTCATTTCCAGTTTCGGGCCCTGTCTTTTGGTCTCACTATAGCCCCCAGAGTGTTCAAATGTATGGCAGTGGTCATGGCTCACTTGAGACATCAAGGAATCTGTGTGTTTCCATATTTGGGCAACTGGCTCCTCATGGCACCCACCAGGCATCAGCTTATTCGGGCAAGGGACACACTACCTTAGATCTGTGTTTTCAACTGGGCATCACGATAAATTCAGAAAAGTCTGCTTTATTGCTGTCGCAGCATACAGTGTTTATAGGAGCAGACTTAGACACAGTTAACATGTCTTTAAAACTTTCTTCAGAAAGAGTGCTTGCCCTACAACATCAGATTGTAGATCTCCTTTCAAAACACAAAGCACCAGAATTGCAGATTCTCAAGCTGCTGGGCACCATGGCAGCAGCTATCATTGCAATACCCTGGCGAGATCTCACATGCACATTCTTCAGTGGCTACTATTCACACAGTGGACTTTTCAGGACTTGCCAATGAATCACCCAGTTCTGATAATCAACTCTTGCAAGGATGATCTTCGGTGGTGGCTAACGTCCGGATCGGTGACCATGGGACGTCACTTTGTCCTTTTGGTTCCAGTTGCGACTGTTACCACGGGCGCCTCCCTGATTGGGTGGAGGGGGGCATTATCAAGGACGGACAGCCCAAGGTACTTGGCAGGTACACAAGGCTCAATTGCACATAAACATCCTAGAGATGAGAGCAGTTCTGTTAGCTTTGCAGTCCTTTCAAGACTCTCTTTCAATGGGTACAGTTGCAATACAGTCAGACAACATGTCCGTAGTCTGGTATATAAACAAACATGGCGGAACCAGATCTTATCCCCTATTTCGAGAGGCTCTCAGAGTATGGAAATGGGCAGAGTCCACCCAGCAACGCACATCCCAGGGAAGTCCAATGTGATAGCGGACAAACTTAGCAGAGCAATTCTGTTGACTCACGAGTGGTCCCTCAAGAACGAAGTAGCGGCGATTATTTTCCGCAGATGGGGTCAGCCTTGCTGTGACCTCTGCGTCTCTGCAGCAAATACTTTGCCCTGATCCCTCAACAGGGACAGTCCCCGAGGGACGTGTTCATACACAATTAGCCCCCCGGACTCCTTTATGCATTCCCTCCATTTCCATTGATTCCCAAAGTTTTGCAGAAAGCCAGTTTTCTGGGCAGGACACTTATCTTAATAGCCCCATATTGGCCTCATCAAATCTGGGTCACCTTTCTGAAGCCTCATCTAGTGGAAGAACCTTGGATCCTGGACCCAATGCCGGATCTTCTGACCCACTCGTCTCTTCACCCTTCTCTTCAGTCCATCAACCTGACAGCTTGGCTGCTCCAATTCCCAATAGCCAGGTTCCAAAAGTTATCAAAGGAAGCTCAACATATCCTTTTGTCTTCTCATAAGTCTTCCACCAGGAAACTGTACCTCAGTAAGTGGAAAAGGTTTTCAATCTGGGCTCAGCAAATAATTTCTAGCCTCCATATCGGATATCTTAGAGTTTCTGACCAAACTGTTCAACGAAGGAGCTGCAGCAGCAACCATCCGGTTACAACTCACTGCTGTATTTAATTTCCACATAGGTGAATCAGGAAATGGTATTATGGTCCCACAAGATGGCAAAGGCTTTTTTGAAGGGTATGATGCATCCGAAACCTCCCATTAGATCACCTACTGCTCCATGGAATCTGAATTTATTCATGTCCAAGATTATTCTCCCGCCATTTGAGCCCGCTTCTTCTTGTGAGCTGAAATATCTTTCTTGGAAGACCATTTTCTTGGTGGCCATTGCATCTGCATGCAGAATTTCGGAGTTGCAAGCCCTTTCAGTTAAGCTCCCATATCTGATATTCTGCAAAGATGTGGTTTCCCTCAGGACGAACCCTTCATTTTTACCAAAAGTTTTTTCAGAATATACCCTTAATCAGGCAATTGAATTATCTGTTTTCTTTCCCAATCACACAAATCATTTGGAATATATGCTTCACAAGCTCGACGTCCATAGACAATTTCATTTCTTTTTAGACAGGACAAAAGACCTTAGAAGAACTGATCAGTTGTTTGTCTCCTCAGATTCCAAGAAAGGTGCAGCAGTATCTAAATCTACTTTATATAAATGGCTTTCTGATTGTATATCCTTTATATACCATGAGGCAGATATTTCTGTAGACAGCAAAGTGAAGGCTAATTCAACCAGAGCTGTTTCTACGTCCATAGCCTTTTTGGCCAGACTACCTATTGTCTCTTTTTGTGCAGCTGTCACATGGTCAAGGCACATACCTTCATAACTCACTACAAAGTAGAAAAGGCCTCTAGGAACAGGGCTTCATTTGGTTCTGCTGTCCTTAAACAGGTACTCCCGTGAACCACCCAAGATTGTGGTGCTGGGGATGCTACCCATCAGTAAGAATGAAGGTGAGATTGAACAACTTCACATAAAGAAGTTATGTACTTACCATAACGTTCCATATGAGTTGTTCTCTCCTTCATTCTTATGATCCCCCCCCCCCACCTACCCCCATCCAATGTCTGGAAGTTTGAGAGAAGCTCAACATTGGTTTTGGTGCTTCTGAGGAGTTTCCTCTTGCTAATTGTCCTTAGGATTTCCTTTGAAATCTGGTTTAGATTTACCACTAGTTGGCAGCAAACAAGATCTGGGGAAGGTAGCGGTGCATTGTGGGATAGGGTTTCGGCCTCGAGCTTTGCAATTTGGCCGACTTGAGCCGAGGATTGGCTTCGAACCCATCAGTAAGAATGAACTCAAGAACAACAACTCACATGGAATGTTATGGTAAGTACATAACTTTTTATATTCAGTCATAAACACTTTTTGTCCCTAAGCTGGAGATCATCTTTAAGTCTATTTTGTTTTTATGTTTTAAAACCAAGTATTCACTTTTTTGAAGTTTTTTTTTTTTCAAAACAGGTTTATTGTTTTAACATATAAGAGAAATATCATAACAATTTTATACAAGTAATTAAAAATAGGTATTATTATAATATTCAACAAAACAACTAAAGTATTTACAAAGACATCCACTACAATCAGATCAATTAATTAAACTAAAATACCATGCTATTGAAATCAAAATTTTTTTAACAAATTTTGTGAATTATCCCATACAATATAATAAGATGTTTTTTCTATTTGTTCTTGTCCTAATTGTGTTTATTTCCATATGGCACACTATATTCATAACATTTTTAAATTCATTGAACGAAGGAGGTGTATCTGAAATCCAATTTCTAGTTATTATTTTCCTAGCCACTGCTAGAATAGACCATAACAAGGGAAGCTTAACCTTTTTAACACTTTGAGGTACAGGTGTGTTGAATAATATAAGAGATTTAGAAGTAATGAAATTATCTGTAAAAAGAGCCTGCAAAAATTCATTAATTGACTTCCAGTATTCTTTCAATTTTATACAGTCATAAAACATATGACCCCAGTCAGCATTAATTTCTACATTACATCTCTTACATAAATTATCTTTATTATTTATTTTATTCATCATCAAAGGTGTATAAAAAGATCTATGTAAAAATTTCCATGTATAAAGTCTCCAGACATGGAAGACGTAGTTCTATAAGCAGATTCCAATATATATTGTTTATCTTGTTGATTTGGTGGGTCCCCATTAATAGAAGTGAAATAATTCCAGTATGAATCTACACTGTAAAAGGTTTCTTGTCTGATAATTTTATGTATGTATGAAAGTTTACCTTTATCAGAAACTTTATGTTGTAAATTTAATATCAAGTAATCAATCAGTGTTGGAATAGATTCTTTAACTGTTATAGACATTAGATCTATTTTATTAATGAGATGTTGTCTAAAGAGCAAGTTTCTCTGAGATCAAATTCTTGTTTTAAGAAATCTAGATTTTTAACTTTATTATCAGATATCAACTGATACCAGTACTTTAGATCATTATCTATAGCTAAATGAGTTCCTTCAGAAGTAGATGACAAAAGCATACCCTGAGTATACATTATAGGGAATACAATAAAATTCCATTCCCTATACTTAGGGTGCATGAATATAAAGTTACGATAACTAATAATAATATTTAATGGGTAACAAACCATATGTTTAGGTGTAATAGGTGAAGTACAAAATTCCTTTAGTAACCATAACATGGAGTTATTTACAATCATATTTTTATGTGTTAAGGAGATTTTCATGGTGTATACTAATTAGCTCCCAATAATCTTTCCATTTTGTGACATATGACTGATCTATTAATAAAGTAATAACTTTTACAATACAAGAGATAGTATATAAATTAAAGTCTGGAAAAGAAATACCCCCTTGAGACCAGCTATTAGTATGTTTCTTTAATGCAATCCTAGGTCTATTAGGTGCCCATAGGAAATTTAACATTAGTGTATTCAGTTTCTTGATGATTATTTTTGTAGGTGGAAGTATTATTGATTGTATTAAGTATAAAATCTTGGGGAATATTATCATTTTAATAATTGTAAGTCTCTCCTCCATAGTAAAAAACATATTATTCCATGTATTAAAAAGATTTTGTATATTAAGAAAACAGGTATTATAATTATTATATATAATAGATTTAATATCTTTAGATAGTATTATACCTAAATAAGTTATCTGACCTGAATTGGGTACATATTTAGTAAAATCACTAATGAGAATATTTTTCGTGTATATATAGGTAGTATTTTAGTTTTTCTTCATTGAATATTAAACCAGAAATACTTTTAAAATTCATCATGTTATCAAATAGAGACTGCATAGAAGAATTAGATCCTGCTGATGTAATTAGAACATCATCTGCAAAAAGTTGAATTTTGGATGTTGTATTTTCATCTATTTCAAAACCCTCTATTTCAGTACTGTTTCTGATCAAATTAGCCCAAGGCTCCATTACTAAAGTGAATAATAGTGGAGAAAGTGGACATCCTTGTTTTGTACCTTTAAGAATGGGTATTTTTTGTGAAACATATGTTTCTACCTTAATATAAGCCAACGTTCCTTTGTATAAATGCTCAATTAGATTTACAAATGCATCTGAGAAGTTTGTGCACTTCATTAAGGTAAACAGATAGTCCCAACTTACTGAATCAAATGCTGAACTTATATCAAGACTAATAAGTGTTAAATCTTTCTTTTTCCTATTTGCAAAATCTATTAATGTTAAAGTTGTTCTTATATTATCAAAAGTATTTCTATTTACAATGAAGCCTGTCTGATCTATATCTATAATGCCGGGAATGATTGTCTTCAATCTATCAGCAAAGATACTCATAAACATTTTATAATCAACATTAAGTAATGAGATGGGCCGATATGAAGAACATCTAGTTGGATCTTTATTAGGTTTTAAAATTGGCGAAATAAATGTATATTGCCAAGATGGGGGGGTTATTAACTCAGTTTGGGCCAAAATAAAAACCTTATGTATTAATGAATATGTACTTTTAGAAAGGATTTAATATATCTCTGGTATAATACCATCATTACCCGGTGCTTTGTTTGATTTAAGCTCATTTATTTGTGTAATAACTTCTGCATATGAAATACTCTTGTCCAATAGTTTAATCTGTTGTTTATTAAGCTTGTTATTCATGTTTGTGGTTATAAACTCCTTTATTTTATCTTTAGGTTCCATGTTAATGTTATTATGGTTAATTTTGCGAAAGTGATTTCTAAATTCATCTAGTATTTCTGGTATACTAGAAACATTCTTCTTTTTCCTTAGAGAAAAGATTTCTTTGATATGGTTTTGTTTATTCAACCTTTTTGTTTTATTTTTAAGTCTATGTAAGTATTTGGGGCTTATTGAATAAGACAAAAACTTGTATTCTCTAAAGTTATTTTAACTTTATGAGTTAAAATTTCTTTGTATTTCTCATTTAGTTTGTTTATTTCTTCAATAACTTTTTTGTCCATAATATTTTCTTTATTATTATGTTTATAAGAGTCTAATTTACTTTGAATATCTAACAATTCCTTATCCCAAGATTTCCTTTTATTATTATACCATCTGATACTTTGTCCATATAGATATGATTTTAAGGCATCCCAAACATAAACAATGGAGACTTTAGGAGTATTATTTATGTCTAAAAATGTTTTACTTCTGAAAGTATATATTCTTTATAGTCTTTTAGTTGAGTTAAGTATGCTGGTATCCTTTTGATCTGAACATTGAGTATTTTTATCATGAATTCAAAACAATTGAATTATGATCAGATATAGGACATGAAATGATTTTGGAATTAATTAAATCTGTTACCATCTGGTTAGAAATAAAGACCCTATCTATTTTTGAATAAGTTTTGTATCTGTTAGAAAAAAGGTGTATGGTAATGATTTTGAATCTATCTGATTATTAATATCATTCAAATGATAAGAATTAGCAAAATCATTTAAATGTTTTGCATTAGATGTAATTCTTCTTTTCCTATAGTGGTAGTATCACTTTCATGTAGTATACAATTAAAGTCACCAGCTAAAATAATATCTCCTATAGAGAATGATATGATCTTATCAAGATGATGTTTCACTGTATTAATACCAATTCCAGGTATCCAATATACATTAATTAAAGTGTAAGTCTTCCCATTAATTTGTTTTGTAACCATACAAAACATTCCTTTGTCATCCTGATAAGACTTAATGGTTTTAGGAATGGGCATACTTTTATTCCATAAAATAGCCACTCCTCTTTTTTTCTGAGTGTGCTCTGAACTAACCAATACTGTATATTTGTTTGTGGCTAGTTTATCAATATCTTTTTTCAAGAGATGGGTTTCTTGCAGGAAGACTAAGTTGGCCTTATGTAAATTAATGTATCTTATTAGACTTGCCCTTTTACATGGATTATTCAATCCATTAATGTTTAAAGAAATTCCTTTTAAAGATGTCATTTGGCATTTTTAAAACTTAAGAATCTCATGATCAAAATAACAAGATAAGTAATGTTACATCTCCTCCTTTAGGTATACCTTTAAATATAGCTGTATTTATTGAATCTCTTATGGGATTTCGTATAGGATTCAATTTTGTTTGTAGTGACAATGAATGTACAAAATATATTGTGGATGTCAAAACTATACACAAATAACAATGAACAAGTGAAAATAATATAAGGATTAAACCTTGCATCCAGCCTGGAGTTATAAACTCCAACTTAGAGTAGTATTTACCACTCAAGTTACCCTAAGCAGCAGTACCTCAGCTAGCACCTTATCAATTTAATACTAGTTATATTTAACTGAGGTTAACAGTTTTCAATTCAATTATCTAGCAAGACAAGACTACACATTTGGTAAAACAGCATCATATAAACTAAAAAAAACCTTTTTTTTTTTTTTTTTTTTTTTTTTTTTTTTTTTTTTTTTTAAAAACTGTTCATACTACTATATACATCCATGTAATATAAAACACTTGTATTCAAATAGCATTCAAATAATATTGATGTTAGAAATCAAGAGGAGAGAAAAATAAGTTCTAACATTCATTTAAATCAAAAACTTTGGCTAATATGATTCAGACATTAGATATATTAAGATGCATCTATTTTCTGTCATGTAAATGCAATTAACAGCTTCCAAAAAAAACCTTGAATTGCTTGTATATGAGCATTTACTCAAACTCATTGTCAATAGAATAAAATATTGTATTCATAGAAATTGTTATAAATCATACTGCATAGTTATGCAGATTCTCAAACACTTATATACATATATACATACACACACACACACATATATATATATATATATATATATATATATATATATATACACATACACACACACACACACATATATATATATAATATATATATATATATATATATATATATATATATATATATACACATACACACACTCTACATTGTATGTATATATATATATATATATATATATATATATATATATATATATATATATATATACACACATACATTATATATATATATATATATATATATATATATATATATATATATACATATGCATACACACACATACACACACACACACACACACACACACACACATATATATGATCTTACTGAGTTGTGTCCTTACTTAGCATTATCTTACTTGCTGTCCCTACAACAAATCTGTCTGCTTTATACAAAATAATGCACAGCAAACACATTTTAGTAACCAGATTTTACAACCATGCTATACTACTGCTTTAAAATATATCACATGACAATTTCTTCCAGTATAGAGTTATAAAATTATTTATGCTTGTCAATCAGATGAATTAAATGAGTTATAGTAATGTATATGTTTGGAACATAAGTTTTTAACACAGATTATTAAGCTGCTGTTAAGTAGATTTTCAAAAAACACTTGAATAAATGTTTCATTTTCTATGCCTTCTAAAATAAGACATTTACTTGCTACAAGAAACTGTATCATTTAAATTCATTATAACTGACATATTTTATGAATTATAACATAGATATTTAAGTAATTATATAAAATAACTCACATTTAGATGTTAAAGAGTTTATTTTCCTTCACATAGTCGCATTTGTATCATTCCTATTTCTTGGTAGAGTGTCATTCCTGAATCTGTGATGTGTCAGTGTGATATCTAGGTCAAAGGTGAGACTAGCTGCTTTCAGCTTCTCTGTGAGAATTCTGAGAGTTGAAGCTTTTGAAGTAGCTCATGGACACTGTGCATGAGACAGCCCACATCCCAGATTGTCTCTCAACATTTTGGCGGGAAACTTATTAAAAACTAGTGACAAACATTCATTTAGCAGTGTAAATGCATCTAAACATGACAAAACCTTCACAATGTATTTTACAGGTTATTACAGCCTCTATGTAAGTGAAATTAAGCCCAAAATTATTAATAAGTAATAAAACTCAATATTTTTGTCCCAACTCAATTTTTATGCAAATCTCATTATTTACTGTGTCTATATGATCAAAAGCATTTCTATATATTAATAAAGAAAAGAAAAAAAGAGTAGAAAGTAAAAGGGTGTAAGGCAGAAATAAAAAAATGTAAGAGAAAGCTATAAGAAGTATATACAATGGAATATTACTTACTGTTTATATTAGTAGAGTTAAAAATAAAACATATTATTTACTATTATTTAGTTCTAATTATTATTAGTTAAAGCATGACAGATTATTTACAAACAAGCATAAGCAGTGTAATCAAGAAAGTATAATTAGGAATAGCATTTGAAGAACATATAAACTTTTTACAAGGAATAAATGTTATTATTCTATTAATCATATTTTCTTTACTCTTCTCTCCCTGCCCTCCCCCACCCTTTACCCACTACATAATCTAAATAGAATGTCATTGTTTAAACAAAGAAAAGAAGAAGAAAGAAAAAAAAAAAAGATAAAGAAAAAAATGTATTAAATTACTGACCTTACTTCTCCTTTTCAGAAAGAGAAACAAGTTGAATCACAACTTGCCATTAAATCTCCAGGTATTTTGACTAGTTATGAAACAAAACATTTCTTTGCACACAGAGAATAACTTTGATTAAATCTTTTTCAAAATATTTGTTGCTTCTTGGAAATGCAGGAACTATATTTAAAAAGATTAATAATGAAATAAAATGATGAGAGAAAAAAAAAACATAGAACAAATCATTTGTTTTTTAGTCTCTTCTTCTTCTCTGAAGTCTTCCACGAAGTTTCAGTTGCCAGTCTCTTTAATGAAGGACTAGCCCATTCCATTTCTTCTATTTTATCCAAAATCTTATTTTTTTTGATAAACAGGAAAGCAGAGTCTAAGTCATCGAAAATTTTAGGACCATCAGGAAGGAAGATTTTAAGCTTGGCAGGAAACAGAAGGTATGTTTTAAACTGTGCTTTTTTAAGCTCCCTTATTAGTGGCAGAAAAATTTTTCTTTTAGCTATTACCATGGAAGAATAGTCATTGTCAAAACGCACAGTTGTCTCATTAATCTCAACAGGAGCTGTAGCCCAAGCAGATTTAAGAACCATCTCTTTATCAAAAGATGATAGAAATCTAACTATAACTGATCTAGGATAGTTTTTGTTAGAGTTAGTATTGGCTATAGATCTATGTGCTCTTTCGATACCAAAAGAGAATGCTTCTGGTAAGTCTAAAGTTTTAGGGAGCCATGTTGTTAAAAAAGAAGTAATATTGTTACCTTCAATATTTTCTGGCAGTCCAAAAATCCTAATGTTATTTCGTCTAGATCTATTTTCCAGGTCATCCAGCTTAGTTTGTAAATGTGTATTTTGTTTCAGCAGAAACTCAATGTTGATTTCCTCTTCTTGTAGTCTATTTTCCATGTCATTCACAGCTTCTTCTATGCCTGTCATCTGGATCTTCTGTTGTTGCAGGTCTATATGTAAGAAGTCTATTTGTTTTGTAGTTTTTTCTATGAAGGTGTCTATTTTAGTATCCATTTTATCCATTTTAGCAGTAAGTTGCTGGATTATAATTATCAGAGACTGAAGTTCTTTCTTGATGCTGGAGTCTTGAGAATTTGTCTTACTGGAACTCATTTCAGACTGATAAACTGACAGGAAAATTTCCAAAGTGATTTCTGACAGGAATATTGTTAAGATTTCCTTTCTTTTTTAGATATAGTTCAAGAACTATATAAAACAAACCTATTTAGAAAGAAAATTACTTCAAAAAATAATTTTTTAAGTAATTAATTCCTGTCAGTGTAATGAAATTGGTGGAGCTGAAGAAATCTGCTGCTATCCTGTGTTCATCCTTGGCCACACCCCTACTTTTTTGAAGTTTTTGACTGCTGTTAAAATTGAACAATTCAGTAAGATTCAGCAAAAAAGATTGTTGGGATTCAGCAAAAAAAAAAAAAAAAAAAAAAAAAAAATGAAGGCTGCTTGCTACTCTCACACTGGCGTCCACTATTCGCCTTGCATTTCTGTTTTTCTAGTTGTGTGTTCTGTGACTCTAATTTTGGTTGTACCTGGGGGCCCTGGATGCAAGGTGGTTTTCCTGGTCTCCGCAAAACTTCTTTCTTTGGCATCAGAAACATTCTTGAATGATAACCTTGCCCCTCCCTCTTCCAAGTATGGCATTCTCTTGCTCACTATGGGGACCCCAACAGCTGCAGAGGACGTGGCTAACCCCGGGTCCATAGTGCCTGTTAATGCTACATCAGGGGGTAAAAGATGAGTGGTCTGAGGTCCATACTGCCTGTTGATGCTACATCAGAGGGTTCTGGGAGTAAAAGAGTGGTCTGTGGTACGACAATTGGCCACAGCTGAGTCACCCACCTGCTGCTGAGGCAAATTCCTAACATGTGGTGGCAGAGGCTGTCTGCTTTTTTTTTCTCTTTGTGGTTGGAAGAAGGACAAACAGTGCAACCTTGGTAGTCTATTCCATGCTCAAGCCAAAAATAATGCCCCCTTTCCTGAGAAAGACCAACAGTGTTTGCCCATAAACATTACCAGTCCACAAACGATACCTTTTTGACAAAAAAACGCAACAGAAAATCACATAAAACACCATACCAGCCTCACAAAAGTAAAACATAATTTTTCCACAGAAAAAAAATGTTTTAAATTACTTTACACCACTTTTAAACTGACAGAAAGAAATGAATGTTCCATTTAAAAGTACAGTACTCTCCCAAGACAGTTGGTTAAGCCACAACACTCCCAGCTTTAAAGTAACTTTCTTGAGGAGGAAAGTAATAAATCATAAACAAAGTTAAGAAATTGGAAGCCCCCCCCAAAAGGAACAGAATCTCATGCCATCTGTTGATCCTTGAAAGCCTCAGATCGGGGTACTCTTTGGCAGCAGTAGAGCTTTGAAAGGCTTTGCTCCCAAACTTATTAGTTAGTCCAGCTCAAGCTGCCTGACATTTTGGGCATGCGGAAAGTGCCCTGAAGCTTTAGAAGCTGGCCAGCTTTTACATCCTTGGCAGGATGTACCCCGTATAGTTAAGGCTACTGCTGCAGTGACCAATATGATGAACATCTTAACCTTATAGCGGCTGAGCTACGTCACTTGAGCATTGTAATTTTGACATTATTGCCTGCTTTGAAACAGCTTTGAGGCTAAGTAAGATGAAACAAAGTATATTGTGCAGAAAATAAAATTGTCTGAAGTTAATTTAAGAGAAAGGACCTCAGAAAAAGATATTGAAAGTGTTTTGTTTGTTTATACTCTTAAGATTGAGAGGTATCACTTGGTGAGGTAGGTGAAAGTGAAGATCTTAGAAGGGTGGTATTCTCAAAGCTCATACAGCAATAAGCAGGGGATCTGCTGGCTGCTATAATGAGAGGAACTGGAAGCAATGATCAAGAATCTGTCTTAATACCTTAGGGATAGATGGTTATCCTAAGTTGTATCAGAAGACAGTAGAGTTATTTGAAGAGTTACTTTGGTTAATAAAATTAGCCTAGATGCTATAAAGGCATTTTACAGAGTAAGTTGGAGAGCTGTGTTTATTCAGTCCTTACTCTGTATTACATGGCCTGGTCACCATGCAGGCCTCTTTTCAGCATTTTGGAAACTCTTGCAAGCTGGAAGTACACTTCATTTCCCACAATACACAGGTACACTGACACTCTTCAGATCTTAATTGCCAAGTTTTCAGCTAGAGACAGACCCTCTGCAACTCAAGTGTTATTAGAGTGTCAAAACTTTATTTACTCTCTTCAGCAGATAAGTCTACACTTTTCACATTTTTCTTATAGTTCACTAAGTTTCTTACCAGTTTCTATGGCTTTCTTTCAAAAATGTTTGTACTTCTGTTCCCTCTCCCTTTTTCACAAAGGACACTTCACCCTCTGCCCTATAAAAGGGTTTTCTTTCCTTTTCTTTAATCTAGAATTATATGAAAATAATTACTATTAAATTCACTGAGAAAGAGCAGCATTTTCTGTAGTAGAGTTTATCTCTGTAATTAATGAATACTGATCTACTGATTAGGGTTTTCGCTGATGTTTACCTTTTTGTAAATGAGTACTGAGTTACTGGGTTTTGTATTTTTGCAAACCTGGACAAAATCTCTGGAGTCAACAAGTAAAGTAAATGTCACAGGTTTCCTCCCCACGATCCACACAATTTGTGTGCTATCTGCTTGGGACTGGAACACCTGTTGGCTTATTGCTGTATTTGTAAGAATTATTAGCCCATGAATGCTTGACAGTGGGGATAAAAAGGGCCTTTTACCAGATTGTTAGACAACAAAATAAAAAAAAGATAACTAGATGAGGGTTGAATTAAAAGTCCTGACTTGCCATCTGCAGTCAAGATTCCAAGACTTGACTTTGTTACTCTCTTTGTACCAGGTCCTTGTGGGACATCATCTGTCAGTGATCACTCTGCCGTCATCAGTTGTCACCCCAAAATGTTTCACTCTGAGAAGAGTGGGGAGCTTCTCCTCATAGTGTGAGCTATGTCAATATCTGTAGTCTAGACCTTCTATGCCCTGTGTGCTAGGTCCCCCAAGTTAGTGTGAAGCCCCTCTTTTGCCATGCATTAGGACAAAATAACTGCATTTCTAAAGGAGCATGTGAAACTTTGTTCTCCTAGCCCTCTGCCTCTAGGGTGGCCAAAGATGTACCTCAAGCACTATGTCTGTTTCTACCCCAGGCCCTGTTTTGTTTATGGAGGTCTCAGAGCCGCTCACAGAACCTTTGCCATTGCCATCTGCACAGTTGGTGGTGATTTCCTTGGTGTGTACACCAGTGGCACTGGTGGTCTCTTGGTACTTAAAGCCACCAGGCCCAAGGCTGTTATCAGTTTGCCGATGCAAAGATTAGCAGTGACACCTTTATGGCATGTATGCATTTAGCATATGACTCCTTCATATTGAAATCCTGCTTGGCATCTGAATTCAACCAGGTATTGATGGCACTTACAACAGACCTAGTTTGAGCAACACAGCAGCAACTCCTACAATCCTTGGAGTTTCAGTAATGTTCACTGCTCAAGAGGCAGAGGTGTGGCACAAAGCAGGGATTCCTTGGTTTTTCCCTTGAAACAAACAACAGAAGCCCTGACAACGTACCCTGAACCACTTCAAGAAGCAGTTAAGTAGGAGGGGCATTTCCCTAAATGCAAAAACATGGCTGGCCTTCACTCAGGACATTTGGATGAAGGAAATCATTTACAGAGACTATTCAGTTCCCCTTTAATAACTCTCTCCACCACTATCTTATTCACTCCCAGACCAGCCAGTCTGGCAAAAGATGGTAGCAGTTCATAGCTAATCTGGGCATCAGACCATGAAGGATCAGGTTTTCCTCCAGGATGTTCATCATGTTACCCTGCTGCAGTCATCACACTTGGGTTATCCTGTCATCAGGCGGTCCCGCAGTCGGACGGAATTCCAAAGTCTTGGTCTGGCGTCTGTTGCTGTCACTTCCTTGACATCGGTGTGCCAGGGGTATGTATAATGCATCCAACACCATTTTCTCCAGTCTTTCTTGCCGAGCGGTGCCCGAAGCAGAAGCAGTTTGCAAGTGCCGGTCGGCCGACTCCTGAGATTTTCGAAGTCGAATTTCAGATCTGAAGTCTTCAATAAAGCTAAGTACCCCTTTGGGGAAACTTTTCTTGCCTCGGACCGATGTCAGAAAAAGTTAACAATTGTATTTCTTGTGGGAAGCAAATACCTCATAAGGATTTTCGTTCTTACTTGCATACCTTTCCTAGGACCAGACCACGTCACTAGTTGTCGTTTTTGTGCTAGGTTTAATAAGCGTACTATAAAAAGACGCTTTGATTTCGCATGACACTACTTCGGTAGAAAATTTACCTACACTATGCTGTCGGAGCAACCGACTACCGGCGTGCACAAAAAACACAAGGATAAGGACAGGCAGCCCAGACCCAAGCCAGACTCCGAGGCCTTGGCTAGTCCGGTCTCCGGATCACCGGTCTTCAGTGAGGCTCCGACGCAGCCCCTGACTACTGCAGACCTGGAACCCGAGACCGCTTCGGAACTTTTGGTGGAAAGTACTAGGCCGACGCAGCCATTTTGTTTAGCCCCTACCGACGACACTGCTGAAAAAGATGCCAGCGCTGCAGAAACACCTTCGGTTTCTGAAGGCGTCTTCAGACCGACGCTCACCATAAAAACGTATCCTAAGACTCCTATTAAACCTAAAAAGACTACACTTCAGTCCCCTGTTCAAGGCCCCATGCCTAAGAAACAGATGCTCAAATTGGCTGAAGATTTTATCTCTTTAATCAGGGGTTCCCAACCCCCTCCCGACAAAAGGCCTAGACAAGAGGAAGATTATGCCTCCTCTGAACAAGTGTCTATTTCCTCAGGCTCCTCTGAGGACCGAGATTACTCCTTCTCCCCTTATGAAGATTCTGATGCTGAGGATTCTATTCCCTCAGCTTCTCCTCCTGAAGACTACTCCTTTGGGGAAACTTTACACACTATGAGGGAACATTTTCATTGGGAAGGTCAGGACTACTCTGACTCAAAGAAAAGGCTGAGAGTTTCTTTTACTCCCCCAGCACAGACTACTTGCCATCACCCCAGTTTTAGACATTGTGGATGATGTTTACTTAGAATCTAGTTTAAATCCAGATTCACTGCCTCCTGCTCCGGCCAAACTTGATAGGTACATAGAGTGCCTGATTCCCACAAATTTCTTTATAAAAGTCCTGTTGCTGATCCAGAGACTATCTCCCAGGGTCCCAAAGGGGCTAAAGCTTCTATGGCAAAAAATCATGTACCCTCTGAAAGTGACTCCAGAGCACTAGACAGGTGGGGGAAAAAGGTTTACACCTCAGCCACTCTAGCTATGAGGGCACTAAATTGCCAGTTTCACATGCTAAAATATCAGCAATTTCTAATGTCTCAGTTAAAACAAAAAATGAGCACACTCCATCAACAGTCTGAATTGAAAGAAATGCAGGATCTGTTGCATGCAACTGAACAGGTGGGCAAACATACTTTACAATGTGGGTTTGATTCTTTGGAGACTTCCTGCAGAGCAGCTGTCGCTGGGTCTGTTATACGTAGGCATGCTTGGTTAAAGGAACAAACTCTGCCTGATCATGTTAAAGCAAAGCTTCTAGATGCTCCCTTACAGCACAATGTTCTTTTTGGAGTTAAAGCAGAAGTCTTAAAGAAAATGGAGGATAAGGCAAAATCTATGCAGACAGTCAAAGATTTCCTACAGGTACAGCCCCCTCGCTTCAGCAGAAATTGGCCAACAAAAAATTGGTCCTTTCCAGCTACTGACAGACCACAGAGGGGTAAATACAGACGTCCAAGAGGCAGAGGACAACCACAAGCCCAGTACAAACCTCGACAATGGGGTCCCAAACTACCAGAAGGCAAACTCAATGACTGGCACCTCATCTGGCCAAGCAACACTCTCTTGGCAGCCTCCTTGGGAGGAAAACCCGCACTTTTTTCAGACAACTGACACATCGTCACAAAGGACAAATGGGTCCTAGACATAATTTCACGAGGATACAAATTCCATTTTCACACCTTGCCAATGAAAAGAGGAATGCCAAACCTGCCACAAAATCAATGGGCAGAGGCACAAAGACAAATTACAGCTCTCATGGACATGAGAGACATTCAACTGGTACCTACTCGAGAGCAAGGCCAAGGATTTTACTCAAGACTCTTTCTAGTTCCCAGAAAGGACAATGCCTGGAGACCAATTCTGGACCTTTCAATTCTAAACACCTTCTTACAAGTACCCAAATTCAAGATGCTAACACTACAGCAGCTTCTTCCCATGTTGGGCAAGAAAGCATGGCTAGTAACGTTGGACCTCAAGGAGGCATACCTGTATGTCCCCATCAGACAAAGTTGCAGAAGATACCTCCATTTCATTGCAGGTTCAACCCATTACCAATTCTCTGCACTGCCCTTTGGCTTATCTACTGCACCCAGGGTCTTCACAAAATGCCTGGCACCAGTAATTGCATACTGCAGACAAAGAGGAATTAAAATATACCCATACCTGGACGACTGCCTCATCCAAGCAGAAAGCAAGGGCATCCTCTTACAACATCTGGCTTTTGTAAAACATCTTCCAAGTTGCCTGGGGTACACAGTAAACGAAAAGAAATCAAAACTAGTACCCTCACAAAATATGACATTCCTGGGTGCCAGCTTGAATACAACGGCCCAGAAGGCTTATCTGACGCCAGACAAACAACTACAACTAACTCAATATTTCAAAACAATGGCAACAAAGACCCAACTACCTGCAAGAAAAATTCTGCAGGCCTTGGGCTTCATGGCATCTTGCATACTACTAATACCATTTGCAAAGCTGCATGTGAGGAAATTACAGTGGTACCTAAAAAGTGTATGGTCTCAACACAGTCACAGCTTGGACACAATGATATCTCTCATTCCCTGCCTACAACAGGAGTTTCTATGGTGGTCACTGGCATGTCACCTCAACTAGGGCCAGCCTTTCACCTTGCCCCCAGCCAGGCAAACTATGACAACAGATGCATCGGACTATGCTTGGGGGGCACACATGGCAGGACAGTGTGTTCAAGGCGTATGGACTGCAGATCAAAGGAATATGCACATCAATCAAAAAGAGATGCTAGCTGTACAGAATGCTCTGACAGCCTTCAAGAATCTATTACATCCAGGACAACTTACAATAAGGACGGACAACACCACAGTTATGTGGTACATAAAAAGGGGGTACACACTCCTACCCTCTATGCAGGCAAGCAATGACCTTGTGGAACACAGCTCTGGCTTACCAAGTTCAGTTACAAGCTCAATTCCTGCCAGGACAAAAGAACACATTGGCAGATGACCTCAGCAGAAACATCATGGATCCCCACAAGTGGAAACTGGATCCACAAGTATTTGCAATGATAACTCAAAAATGGGGCCTTCCAGACATAGACCTGTTTGCCAGTCCTCAAAACTATCAACTAACAAAATCTTGTACAAGGACACTTCACCATCAAGCTTGGAAAGTGGACGCACTCTCATTCGTTTGGAAAAACCTGACAGTTTATGCCTTCCCTCCATTGCCTCTCCTCACAAAGGTGCTTCTGAAAGTCAGAAAGGAGAGACCACGACTGATACTCATAGCCCCACACTGACCATGCCAGCACTGGTACCCACTATTGAGGAATATGGCCCAAGGCCCTCCTTGGATTTTACCACAAATTGCCCATTTGCTCACACAGCAAAACAATCAGATTCTTCACAGCCAGCTAAAAACCTTAAATCTGGCTGCATGGCAAATCACCTAAACATCCAGCCAGCTCCTCTTTCCCAAGCAGTTATGGATGTTACTCTGGAAGCTAGGAGGCCCAGCACCAGGAAGGCCTATTCGGACAAATGGAAAAGGTTTTGTGCCCGGAACCAAGCTAAAGGCCAAAACACACTTCAGCCTCACATGCCTATGATTCTACAGTACTTAACTGAGATGTTGCACAAAGGACTTTCTTTTTCTTCCATTAAAATCCATGCATCAGCTATTTCAGCCCACTACAACATGGAACCACCCTTATTTTCGCATCCACTTCTAAGACAGTTCCTCAGAGGGGCAAAAAACATTAGGCCCCCCAGGAGAGCACCTACACCAACATGGGAGCTAAATTTTGTTCTGGAAAAACTTATGCTACCTCCCTTTGAACCAACTTTCTCTGCAGATCTACAGTTCCTGTCATGGAAGACTGCCCTGCTGCTAGCAATAACTTCAGCTAGAAGAGTCTCAGAGCTGCAGGCACTAATGGCAGTGGAACCTTTCCTCATTTTCCATCAAGACAGAGTGTCTCTACGAACTAATCCTTCCTTCATGCTTAAGGTGGTTTCCAGTGTGTCTTTAAATCAAACCATTCACTTACCCACCTTCTTCCCAAACCCACAGAACAAAGGAGAAAGACTCCTGCATTCCTTGGACATTCACAGGCAACTTCGCTACTACTTGGATAAAACTAAGGCTTTCAGAAAATCTGACCAGCTCTTTGTATCCTATGCTACAGCTTCTCAATGGAAGGCTATATCAAAACAAACCACTTCCAAATGGATAGGACATTGCATTCGGTTCTGCTATACCCATCATGGAAAACCAGTTCCTGCTACCATTAGACCCCACTCTACCTGGGCAACAGCTACATCTACAGCCTTCCTCAGGGGGGTTCCAACCAAGGAGATTTTGGAAGCTGCAACTTGGAGTTCAGTACACACCTTTACCAAACACTATCACTTACCACTTTACTCTGACTAGGGCTGGCTTCGCCATTGCAGTTCTGCAGGGCCTTCTAGCCTCCTCTAACCCTCTATAAACTACTCCACCCATCCATAGCTTTGGGATTCTACCCAAGTGTGATGACTGCAGCAGGGTAACACGATGAACATAGTACAGTTTTGTACCTACCATAAATGTTGATGTTCGAGTGTACACCCTGCTGCAGTCCAGGTTACCCTCCCTCCATCCCCTCTGATCTAACTGGCTAAATCTCTACAATACCTTCCTGATGTATTTGCTTATAGCTGGAGGGATTTTGTGTTTGTGTAAAAATTACTTAATCTGGTACAATTACTGACCACCTTTTTGGGGGCACCTGACATCTGGGGCAAGAAAAACTGAAGAAAATGGCGTCAGATGCATTATATATATATATATATATATATATATATATACTCCTGACGCACTGACGTCAGGGAAGAAGTGACAGCAACCGACGCCGGACCAAGACTTTGGAATTCTGGCCGACTGCGGGACTGCCTGACGACAGGATAACCCAAGTGAGATGACTGCAGCAGGGTGTACACTCGAACATCTACATTTATGGTAGGTACAAAACTGTACTTTCTTAGTATTGAAGAAGGCAAATGATTTCAGTTACTTTAAACATTTTGTTCAGAAAGCAGCATTCTGAATGGTCATTGTTTGCAGTTCACTTTTCCATTCCTTCAAGAGGATGGCTGAATGTGGTCTTTTGATCTCTAGGATGTACATGATATACATTTACACTTCAAAATAGCAATACCTTCAAAAAGCTTTCTCCACTTTTTGTGTGGGAACCAATCACTGTCAGATCAGGTCACCTTCAGATTCACAGCAGCCCCCCCCCCCCATGTTAAAAAGCACATTTTGGCAGTTACAGCCCATGTCAGGCTACTGGATATTAAGAATTGACCTTATCTGGATGACTGGCATGTAGCTGCCAACTCAAGTGCCTCTCTAAGGCAAGGGATTATTTGCTCCAGTTATGCATGACCTTATGAATCCTACCAACGTCACACCTGAAGACAGCTTGGACATTGACCTTTATTGGTTTCCACCTGGACAACAGATTGACAATCTTATACCTTCCACCAGTCAGACTCCGCCAGAGCAAGAGGGCAGTGACAGTGCTTCTTCACCAAGGCTAGCTGTAGTGTTATGCTTCCTAGGCTGGTTTGGAGCATTCTTTCATATGTTACCCCTGTCCAGATATTATATGAGAGGGTATTGCAGTGGATGTTAAGTGTGCAATGGTCACAGTTATCCAGTGTTCCTGAAAATTCAAATTTCAGGTCTTGCTTCAGTCATCTTTAGTGGTGCCTTCAACCACAGATTCTGTTAGAGTGGCACCCATTTCTTCCTCTGTCAGTTAACACAATCTCCATGGTCTTGCCTGTCTTGGAGTGTAGAGGTGTCTGGGCCAGACCAACCAGAGGTCATGGGCACAACTAGAGACCCAGTTGCCCATCAGTATCCCATAAATGAGGGCAATCCTCCCAAGTGTTACAGGCCTTTCAAGATCTCTTCTGTGTGGTGCAGTATCCTTATATCTCAGCAACATGGCTGTAGTATGGTACACAAGCCACCAAGGTAGAACCAGAACCTAGCCCTTTATGTCAGGCAGTAATGAGGTTTTGGGAATGGCAATTTCTTGTGACAGTGCAGATCATGGGGTGTGCCAGCATCTTAGCAGATAATTTGAAGAGATGCTTCATGAGTTGCCTTTTAGCAAGTCTACCACAGGGATGATGTTTCACTGCTGGGGTAAGCCTTGCTGCATTTTTTGCTTCTCATTCCAACACCAAATGCATCAAAATTTTCTCCCTAATCCCCCAACTGGGCAGGGCTTCCGGAGATGTTCTGATCCATCCTTGGCCCCAGGTTTGCATTTCCTCCTTTACTCAGCATGATGAAATTCATTCATGATGAAATTCATTCAGAAAGACAGACTGTGTAAGTTCAAGGCCAGTCTCTTGGCCCCATTTTGACCCTCTCAAATTTGGTTCCCACTTCTTTCTCCTCATTTGATAAGGAGACTCCTCCTACTCTATCACCATCCAGAATGTCTGCCTCATCTTTCTGACAAGCCTTACTCGGACTTTGATTCTCTCAAGCTCACTGCATGATTTCTCCACTTTTATTAATGGCCAGGGACCTAACATACCCTCCAAGGGTAATCCATTTCTTAACTATGTCGTAAAAACCTTCATCTAGAAGTCTTTATAAAAAATGTGGCACAAGTGTCTTGTGAGACTTCCAACAGGGACTAGATCCCTTCACATTTGTTATTTCATCAGTAGTTCTTTCTTTGTTTAATTACTGAGAAGCTGCAGCCCTCAACTTCACTTCTTGGCCATTTCTGTATACCATCAGGGCTTAAGTCACTCTGTTCTTTCAGAGAGTATGTAAAGCCTTCCTGAAAGTAGTGCTCCTGTGTAGGCCCCCCATGGTATCTCGGTTTGATACTCAAAAAGTTGGTTTCAGCTCATTAAACCCAGCAGCAAAGGATGATCTGAAAAATTTGTCATGGAAAACCTTATTCTTAGCAGCCATCACCTTAGCCAGAGGAATCTAAAAATTAAATACGCTGTCCAGTAAGCTTCACTATATACTTTTCGACAAAGATAGTATGGTTCTGAGAACTAATCTAACCTTTATGGCAAAAGCAACTTCAGAATTTAACCTCAACCAAACTATAAACCTCAAAGTCGCCCCCCTTTCCCGGCACTCTAGTAGAGGAGAATATAATCTTTGTTGCATAGATATGCACTTGCAGCTCCAATTTTATTTAGATCACACAAAACGGTTAAGACATTGTCAGCAGTTATTTGTGTTCTTCACTCCAAACAGTTGGGAAGAATGATTACAAAGATCATATTGTCCAGGGGGCTAGCCAGCTGTATCTTGTACTTCTACACCTCTAGGGAGAAATCTTTACTGTTTGTAAATCAGCAGCCCATCTTGTAGGAGCAATAGCTACATCCTTGGCTTATTTTAAGATTTTTTTCTGTGGATGACATTTACTCAGTAAAGACATGGACCTCGTTACATACATTTTCATAGCATTACAAATTAGATGTTTTCATCCAGATCAAAAGCATCATTTGGGTCTGCCATTCGGTGGGGTATTGTGTTGGGACCACAGATATTTATCTTCTGGGATCCCTATCCAACCTATACACTTTAATACCTGGACAAACTGATACTTTGAGAACTGACAAAAAAGATATACACAATAATACACTCCACCCTCATTCTGCTAACTTCGGAACAACCTGAAGGAATATCTGGAGGTCCTTCATCATCGCATGCAGGGAAGACTGTATCCCTAACTGTTATGTAGTCACACAAGGCAGCTCTCATAGATGTTCATCATTAGGTCACTGTTGCAGTAGTGGCCTAAGTTGTATGGGCATCCTGTCAAGGATAAGAAAAGCTGACTAGTTTCCATGTGCCCTAACCACTGCACAGCTTGAGGAGAGCAGGATAAAATCCATTGAGTATTAACTTCCACTTCTCTATTATTTTGTGAAGAAAAAGTGTTTGAGAGTAGATGGTCTTTTTATTGGAAATCACTAAGTTTTACCTCAGAATCCTACATTTTTGTGATGTTCTTCATGTTTCACTGTTGCAGTCATCACATTTGGGTTATCTGCTTGCAGCAACCCTCAGTTGGCCTGATTAACAAAGTCTTGGGTCCTGCGTCAGTTGCTGTCCCTTCTTCCATGACGTCCAGTTGTCAGGGGTATAAAACATGCAGCCGATGCCATTACATCAGTCTTTCTTGCCGTGGGGTGCCCGAAGCAGAAGCAGTTCGTAAGTGCCGGTCGGCCGACTCCTGAAATTTTCATTTTCGAGTTTCAGAACCGATGTCTTCAACTAAAGCTAAGTACCCCATTGGGGAAACTTTCTTGCTCCTTACTGATGTCAGTAAAAGTTAATAATTGCATTACTTGTGGAAAGCAAATACCTCACAAAGATTTTAATTCGTACTGTATTCCTTGCCTAGGCCTTGACCACGACGTACCTTGCTGTTGGTTTTGTGCCTTATTTAATCAGCACACTGTCTGTCATCTGTATATTTTCACCTCTAAATATTTTGGTTCTCAGTTTAATTATTCATAAATGTCGTCTGTTAGCCATCTGACTACCGGGATTCCGAAAAACCACAAAGGTAAAGACAGAGACAGGCCGCCTAGGTCCAAAGCTGCCGACGACACTTCTCCTAAGCCAGTCGCTAGTTCACCGGTACTCAGTGAGGTGCTTTTGCAGCCCCTGATACCCGCTACTTCTGATTCACAGGCCTCTACTGAGACCCATTCGGAGTCCGGCATGCCACGAGATGCTTCAACTGTGGAACCTGCGGATGTCTCTACCTTGGATTGGTCCGGAGCCGCTGTACAGGCACTGGCTTCTGTGGGTGTATTCAGGCCTACAGACTTCCATATTAAACCGACGCCTCCTTCTTCATTTAGCCCTAAATCTCGAACCATGCATAAGAAACCAATGCCCAGGCCACATGCTCATGCCTGTCTGCCTAAAAATCAAATGATAAGAATGGCTGAAGATCTTATAACTCTAATCGGGGAAGCCAACCTCCCCCTTCTAAGAGACCTAGGACTGAAGTTGTTTATGAATCTTCTGACCAGGATTCTGATTCTCTGATTCTTCTGATGATCTGGATTTACCCTTATCTACTTATGAGGATTCTGATGCAGATGACTATTCCCTCTGCTTCCCCTCCAGATGATTTTTCTTTTGATGAAACCTTACATACTCTAAGGGAGCATTTCCACTGGGAAAGCCAGGATTTTTCTGATTCAGAAAAGAGGCTTAGGAATTTCTTACTCCTGCTTCAGCATAGGCCTTTAGCTATACCTCCTGTACTAGACATTGTTGATGATGCCTTTTCGGGATCTAGTTTGGCCCCTGATTCTTTGCCTTTTGCTCTCAGAAAACCTGACCGATATTACAGGGTTCCTGATTCACAAAAAAATATCCTATTGCGGATCCAGAGACTATCTTACAGGGACCCAAGGGCATTAAGGCTTCTACTGCTAAAAATCCTAGCCCTTCTGTTAGAGACTCCAGGGCGCTGGATAGATGGGGTAAGAAGGTTTACACTTTTGCAACCTTGGCCATTAGGGCTTTAAACTGCCAGTTTCAGAGTATCAACAACATGTTATTGGATTGCTTAAACAGAAAATGAGGATGATTCTTGACTGTGCTGAAAATAAAGAATTACAGGATTTAATGCATTCTGCTGAACAGGTTGGAAAACATACTTTGCAATGTGGATTTGATTCATTAGAGGCCTCTTGCAGGGCTGCGGTTACTGGGTCTGTGCTCAGAAGGCATGCATGGCTTAAGGAGCAATCTTTGCCTGATCATGTCAAAGCTAAACTGTTGGATGCTCCCTTAAATCAGGACCGCCTGTTTGGCAACAAAGCTGAGGAAGTTCTTAAAAAGATGGAAGACAAAGCTAAATCTATGCAAACTGTTAAAGATTTCTTAAAAGTTCAGGCTCCTAGATTTAGTAGGCATTGGCCCTCTAAGAATTGGTCCTTTCCAGCTCTTTCCAGGTCTTCTCAATCCAAACCCAGCCACAGCAGAAACCCCAGGTTTCAGTCCCAGGGGAGACACAAGACTAAGCGGGGGGGGGGGTTTCCACATCCAAACCTGGGAGTAGTAAGACCCCCCCCCCCCCATGTAAAACTGTCTCGATGACTTGCTTTTAAAACTTCCAAGCTCTTCCCAACTGAATACTCCTTTAGGTGGAAAGATTGGTCTGCAGGCCAAAAAACTGGGAACTCATTACCCAGGACAAATGGGTTTTAAATATAGTGTCCCAAGGATACAGAGTTCACTTTCACATGTTACCAACACCAAGCGAGTGGCCCGATCTACCCCCAAATCAGTGAGCAGAGGCCCAAAATCAAGTACTCTCTCTCTTAAGTATGGAGGCTATTCAGTTGGTACCAGAAGATGAAAAGGGACAAGGTTTCTATTTGAGACTTTTCGTGGTACCCAGAAAAGACAATACATGGCGTCCTATCCTGGCCCCATTTGGTAATTCCAAAATTCAAGATGCTGACTCTTCACCAGCTGCTTCCTATACTAGGCAAAGATGCATGGTTGGTGACACTAGACTTAAAAGAAGCATACCTGCGCATCCCTATCAGGGAGTCGTGCAGAAGATACCTAAGCTTCAAAGCAGGCTATATGCACCATCAGTTCTCTGCACTGCCCTTTGGCTTATCTACTGCACCCAGGTTATTCACAAAGTGCCTAGCTTCATTCTTTGCATTTTGCAGGCAAAGAAATATTCGAATATACCCATACCTGGACGATTGTCTTAATTCAGGCAGAAAGCCAGGACATACTTTTGAATAATCTGGCCTTTGTTCAAAGGGTGCTGACTTGTCTGGGGTACACCATAAACGAAATGAAATCACACCTAGTATCCTGTCAACAAATTATATTCTTGGGAGCAAGCTTGAATACAACTTCCCAGATGGCTTTCTTCACGCCAGAGAAATGGATTCATTTGTCAACCTACTTCAAACAAGTGGCCACAAAAACCCAGTTATCTGCAATGCAAATACTGCACGCCTTGGGGTTCATGGCCTCCTGCATTCTTCTAATTCCATATGCAAGGCTGCATATGAGGAAACTACAGTGGTATCTCAAAAGCCTATGGTGTCAACATTCTCAGGATCTAGAAGCAGTGATTCCTATCATACCTTGCCTACGCCTAGAGTTCCTTTGATGGGCAGAGGCCTGTCACCAAAACAAGGGGCTTCCATTCACATTACCCCCTGCTGCCCAAACCTCAACAACAGACGCATCAGACTATGCATGGGGGGGGGGGGCTCACCTGGCAAAGAAGTGCATTCAGGGGGGCTCACCTGGCAAGGAAGTGCATTCAGGGCAAATGGAACCCAAGTCAAATGCACCTGCACATAAATCAAAAGGAAATGTTAGCTGTACAGAATGCTCTGACAGCCTTCAAGGACTACATTCTTCCAGGACAACTAATGGTAAAGACAGACAACACCACTGTCATATGGTACATAAGCAAGGGGGGTACACATTCTTACTCCCTCTGCAGACTAGCCATGGCATTGTGGAACACAGCCTTGAGCTACCAAGTGACTCTACAAGCTCAATTCCTGCCAGGAAAACTAAATACACTGGCAGACGGACTAAGTGGAAACTGGAACCAAGGATTTTCAACATGTTGACAAGCAAATGGGGGAGCCCAGATATAGACCGATTTGCCCCCCCCCCCCCCAGTACCATCAATTGGACACATTTTTCACAAGGATTCCCCACAAGTTAGCTTGGAAAGTGGATGCTCTATCCTTCAGCTGGAAGTTTATGCCTTTCCTCCTCTGCCTCTGCTCTCCAAAGTACTAATAAAGATCAAACAGGACAAGCCAAGGACAATTGTAATTTCCCCAGACTAGCCATGCCAACACTGGTTACCCACTCTTGCGCAGTGCGTCATGCTTGGCCCCATGGCACCTGCCTCAGACTCCTCCCCTGTTCTCAGCAGGAGAACCAGATTCTGCAACCTCAGCTGCAAACCCCGAACCTAGCAGCCAGGCTAATTACCTAATCTCTCCTTTACCACCACTCAGTAAATCCGTGATGGATATCATTTTAGAGGCAAGGAGGCCTAGTACTAGAAAATCTTAAGCTGCAAAATGGAAAAGATTTTGTGCTTGGAACCAGTCTCAATGGATAAGCGCAGCAGTGCCCAATTTACGTCAGATTCTACAATACTTGACTAAGATGCTTCATAAGGGCTTGTCCTTTTCATCCATCAAAATTTCTGCTTCAGCCATTTCAGCTCATTATAGCACAGAGCCTCCCCTCTTCCAAAACCCACTGCTCAAGCAGTTCCTCAGAGGGGCCAAATGTTTAAGGCGACCCAGAAGAGCTCCAACTCCAGCCTGGGACCTTAACTTTGTCTTGGAGAAACTCACTCTTCCCCCTTTCGAGCCAGCTGCTACTGCAGATTTAAAATTCCTTTCTTGGAAAACAGCTTTCCTTTTAGCAATCACTTCAGCAAGAAGGGTATCTGAATTACAGGCCCTTATGGCAGTGGAGCTTTTCATCATCTTTCATGCGGACAGTGTGTCCCTCAGAACCAATCCCTCCTTCATGCCTAAGGTGGTATCCAGTGTGGCTCTTAATCAGTCCATTCATTTGCCTACCTTCTTTCCTAACCCACAGAACAAAGGGGAACAGATACTGCACTCCTTAGATGTGCACAGACAACTTAGATTCTACTTGGACAGGACTAAACCTCAAAGGAAATCTGAACAACTGCTGTTGGCATTTGCTGCAGGGACAGAGGGGAAAGCTATTTCAAAGCAAAATGGATAGGCCACTGCATTCATTCCTGCTATAAGCACCATGGTAAACCTATCCCACAGGGCATCAGACCCCATTCCACCAGGGCTGCATCTACTGCTACAGCCTTTCTCTGGGGCGTCCCTACCAGCGACATCCTAGAAGCTGCTACCTGGAGTTCTGTACATACTTTCACCAAGCATTATCATTTGCCAATTTTCTCTAAATCCAGAGCTGACTTTGCCACTGCAGTCTTGCAGGGCCTTATAGCTGGTCCCAATTCTTTTTAAATTCCTCCTCCCAACCTTAGCTTTGGGAATCTACCCAAATGTAATGACCGCAACAGTGAAACATGAAGAACATAGTACAGTTGTGTACACTTACATAAATGTATATGTTTGAGTGTATTCACTGTTGCAGTCCTGGTTACCCTCCCTCCAGCCACCTTTCTTCTTTTGGCTATACCTCTACTCTTGCTTTCCATATGGGGGGCACCTGACATCTGGGGCAAGAAAAACTGATGTAATGGCATCGGCTGCATGTTTTATACTCCTGACGACCTGACATCATGGAAGAAGGGACAGCAACTGACGCAGGACCCAAGACTTTGTTAATCAGGCTGACTGAGGGCTACTGCAAGCAGCTAACCCAAATGTAATGACTGCAACATTGAATACTCTCGAACATCATGAACAGCAGAGTTAGACATGACAAAGAAACTGAAGCGACTCCAAGCTGTGGTCAGATAGAAGTGGAGGATTAACAGAAGGTAAAATAAAAAGGAAACATTTTTGTTGTAAATCCTATAAGGAAAACAATCTGTTAGAGAAGAAACTATTGTTTTATGATAAAGATGGCATCAAAGAAACAGTGCACAAGAATTGTGACATTTAAAGCTTTTGTAGGTGGATTGTTTACAGATGGTAAGAAACAAAAGAGATGGAAGAGTTTAACTCTGGATGTTCCTCCCTTTGAATAAAGGAGAGACAAAAAAAAATGTCATGATTTGAGACAGAGAGGGCCAGCAACATTGCAACTGGCAAGAAAGCATGAAAGAACTGAACCTAAATCGATTGCCAAGATGCTGGTTTAGAGGAGTGCAAGTTCTTTTGAATGAAAGAAGGGGGAACTAGACCGTACTGTATATAGTTATAGTTAAAGCTGCAGTTAGAAGTATTCTATGTATGGTGGGGTTATGAGAGAGTTAAATGTTTAGTTAATAACCAAGAAGAGGGAGGTGAAGAGTGAAGACTTAAGACTAATAATAAAGCAGTAGGAAGAATAGGCTTAGAGACGCTTGAAAGTAGGTTGAGGCAGAGAAAAACGCAAAAGGCAAATGGGTAGCAAATTTGAATAATGCATTAACTTTTACAGCATAAAGTAGATATATTAGTTTGGAATGTAAACAGGCTGGGAGAAGAGAGGAAATAAGCGAGAGTGAGTGAGTGAAGGGTATACATTTCAGTAATAAAGCGCAAATAGTGATGCAAGAAATTAACCTGAATGAATGGATAATGAGGTATTTATAAAGATTAAAATAAATGGATTTTGTTATAAGGCTTAGACTGGAAGGAGTAATATTGTGCATTAAAAAAAAATTGAAACTAGTGTCATGGAGGACATAATAGATAAGCAGGGTAGATGTGTATGGATGAAAGCCATGTGGAAAGGGAGAAGACTAATGCTGGTAAGTGTGTATATAATGTGTCTGTCTGTGTGTCTGTCTGTCTGTGTGTCTGTCTGTCTGTGTGTCTGTCTGTCTGTGTGTCTGTCTGTCTGTGTGTCTGTCTGTGTGTCTGTGTGTCTGTCTGTGTGTCTGTCTGTGTGTCTGTCTGTGTGTCTGTCTGTGTGTCTGTCTGTGTCTCTGTCTGTGTGTCTGTCTGTCTGTGTGTCTGTCTGTCTGTGTGTCTGTCTGTCTGTGTGTCTGTCTGTCTGTGTGTCTGTGTGTCTGTCTGTCTGTCTGTCTGTGTGTCTGTGTGTCTGTCTGTCTGTGTGTCTGTCTGTGTGTCTGTCTGTGTGTCTGTCTGTGTGTCTGTCTGTGTGTCTGTCTGTGTGTGTGTCTGTCTGTGTGTCTGTCTTGTGTGTGTGTGTCTTGTGTGTGTGTGTGTCTTGTGTGTGTGTGTGTCTTGTGTGTGTCTGTCTTGTGTGTGTCTGTCTTGTGTGTGTCTGTCTTGTGTGTGTCTGTCTTGTGTGTGTGTCTGTCTTGTGTGTGTCTGTGTCTGTCTGTGTGTCTGTCTGTGTGTGTGTCTGTCTGTGTGTGTGTCTGTGTGTGTATTATAATGCCCACCAAAAATTAAAATTCAGGAAATAAGACAAATGGGAAAAATTGTTTTTTTTTTTTTTTTACAAGCCGTCACAAAAGTGGCAGGAACTGAAATTTAATATAACAAAATCAAGTACGAGTAGGACCGAGATGGGTTAAGATACCATTAGAGGGTAGATGCTGGGTAAATGCCTGGGGAAAATACATGAATGTGTATGAGTCTGTTGTTACACTGAACATAGATAATGAAAACAGGGAGAACATGTTTATCTTTTCGGCTTTTCCCGGTTAGGGGTCGCCACAGCGGAACTCCGGTCCGCTAATGATTGTCAGTCGATTTTTATGGTGCCGAGTTGCCAGCCCAACCTTCAGCGAAGGCACACCCATTCACGCATGTCTTTCGGAAACTGGGAGAACATGTACTCGGTAAATTACAGTAGTTTGTCTAGTTTGGATAGGTGATATATTTAAAAAGAACACCTGAAGATGATACCATTATCAGATCATGTGCTTTTCCAGATCTGGATCGAAGGAGGAGTGGCAGAGAAATAATAAGCTAACACACTAGCACTTTCTGACCTATTTATTTAAAAGAAGTAACTTTATGGATTGTGTAGATCAGATTTTATATGTGCTACCAGCAGGATTAGCCTCCAAAGACAGGATAGGGACAAAAGACTGGGATTAAGTCAAAGTGAAAATGATTGGGTAGAAAGGCAGGGTACATTTCATCTAATGCACATAATAAATATATTGCTGTTTTTTGGGAAAGTTAAACACCTAACGGGGAAAGTGAAGGGTACATTTCAACTAATGCACATAATAAATATATCACTGTTTTTGGGAAAGTTAAACACCTAACGGGAAAAGTGGGAGCTATATGGTAGGCCTGGGGCAGAGAAAATAAAAGAAGTGCCGCACTCTGTGATAGAACATCTAGATATTTTAAATGACTATAGAGCAATGGCATTAAAATACTTATTCTTTGAAACTAATTAAAAAACAACACGGCCACTAACTCAACGGTTGAGGAAGCAGAAGTAGAGAGGAAGATTACTAAAATAAGAAATCCTACCTCTCAGCTGTCCAAATTTTTGCCTCATGCTTACCTTGTTGCTCATAAAATTTGTGGTTTTATGGCAAATTATTCAGAATTGAAGTCACTAAGTGATGACAGTTTGAGTTTGACTTCATACCATTCAGAAAATCAGTACTATTGCAAAACCTGTTATTCTATCAACTTTATAAGAGCAATAGTTAAAAAAAATTTGGCTTTGTCCAGAATTCTTGCACTAAGTGGTGGAGCAGGATGTATGTACACAGTCAACTAATGGGATGACTAGAAACTAACCAGTGGGAAATAACAAAAGTGTTGACCGATTTCTATAATAGTTTATGTAGGAGACATCAAAGATTAGAAATGGAGGTAGGAAAGACTGATTACCTGAAGAATTTGCAAATTCATAAGTTGAGGGTGGTGTGTAAACAAACTCTAGTGGTGGAGATAACAAGAACAGGAAATGAATGACGATTGTTAACGAGAAATGGGCAAATTGACAAATATGGATGGCATCCCAGTAGAAGTTTGGAAAAAGAAATCATTAATATTTGAAAAGAAATATTTAACGATGGGGAGATAACCTCTAGCCTGTGAATGGGTAGTGCTAATATTAATACCAAAAGAAGGAAAAGATTTGAGATATCCTGGAGCGTATAGACTGAGCTCATTGTTAAGTCGAGATTGTAAAGCTTTTATAACTATTAATAGAGGTTAGCCAGAATTATGGTTAGAATTATAGATCCAGATCAGTGCAACTTTCTAGATGGTAAGCAGACTTTTGGTAATATTAACAGGAATTATTCAAAGAGATGCCACAGATAGGCAACGGACACTACTTTTAGTCAGTCTGGATGCAGAAAAGTCCTTAGACAGTTAGCTGGAGTTTTCTAAAGGAGGTTATGAAAGACTTTGGTCGTCCAGAAACATGGGTGAAAGTTATTAGGATATGTGTC
This sequence comes from Protopterus annectens, assembly GCF_019279795.1. Lineage (NCBI taxonomy): Eukaryota > Metazoa > Chordata > Ceratodontiformes > Protopteridae > Protopterus > Protopterus annectens. Next base: position 938,990,312 of record NC_056744.1, on the reverse strand, counting down.
CCAGAGACTGCCCCTCCTATGGAACAGGCTTCCCATCCATGTGAAGCTGAGTTTCTTTTACTCTGTTGTAAGTGCAACCTAGACCAGTGATGGGGAATAGGAAATTTATAATGGGCCTACACCCATGTCCCTTATGGACAGAGGTAGCTTATAAATTTGTGCTGTTTATATTCTGTTCAGACACAAGTTATCATCATTTTGTCGGGGAAACATGGTTAGGCTTACAAAGACCCTCCCCCCCGGCGCGGTTGTTAGCCTAGTAATCTATCTTGTGTACAGAGGCTCTAAAGCAACTATAAAAGAGATGGAGGTTATATCCGACCCAGTTGAGGCGTTAAAGGGAAAAGACAGGAATGTCCATTCTTCCCCTTGCTATTTGCTGTTTATTTGGAACCTCCAGCAAAAAAGTTTAGGACTTTGGAAATACTAGAATGTGGTTGGAGAGGTACACAATAAAAGATAGTCCTACTTGCAGATGGTATAATGTTGTATTTGGCTGATCACGAAAAAGAGCTAGGTAGAGTTTTTAAAAATATTCAGTTACAGTAAAATGGCTGGGTGTAAGGCAAATGAAACAGACTGTAGCAGTAAATTATTTGCCAGCTCATAATGTGTTGCAGAACTTCCCATTCTGTGATGACATTAAGTTGAGGTGCCTTGGGTGTTGCTAAAGCACAATGTGTGACAGGTAGCTAAAGAAATGTGGGATGAAACTGTCCAGAAAATAAGCATAAGGACACCACCCTCCCCTCCTGTTAAAGACTAGCTGTAGTTGACTTTTTGATAGGGACATTCAGAAAGTGCTTTCAGAAAGAGGACAAAATAAGTAGGGAATATAAATCCATACTAGAACTTGGGGAAGAATACATGCAAACAGTAAAGCAGGGATAGAAGGCTAATCTGGGGCTATATCTTGAAAAAAGCAGATTGGAAAGAAGCATAGGGAACCCCCAAAATTGCCACAAAGTCTCAGAAATTCAGAATCTTCCAAAAGAAGTACTTTCACAAGTATTTCTATACACTACAAAGATTAAAACAATGTTCCCACTAACGGGTTTTGTTGAAGATGAGATAGAAATGACAAAGGAACCTGGGAGCATATCTTCTGGGAATGTGTAGAAATACAGCAATATGTAGCCTTAAGTATTGCAATGATAATAGATGAAAATATACAGCTACAGAAATAATTTTACTTATTTGGATGGAACAAAAGCAAAAAGGCTAAACACGTACAAGTCTTTCTCTCTTTCTCTTAGTCCTAGTGGTAAAAAGAAAAAGCCTGAGATATCTGACTCAGTAAAACTGTTGAAAGAAATTTGAGACGTTGAGTTAAAAAAAAAAAAAAAAAAAAAAAATAAATAAATCTGTATTCTATAAGAAGCTGATGTTGTGGGGAAAAATGAGAAACATAGTGAGACTAGACAGGAAAATGTTAGTTCACTCGGTTGGAATGACCTAAGGATTGCATCAATCCGAAAATACTTTAACTGCTGTTAGAGTTAGTTGAGTAATAGCTGTGTTGTATAAGCCTGTAATCTACGGTTCAAACTTGCTTTCAAGTGCCCAGTAAAGTATAGTTAGGTTGCAAAGTGAAGTTTGTAGTGGTAATATGTCATTACGTGAAGTCTTTTAACAGGCGATACATTTTAGTTGAATATTTAAAAATCTGGTAAGTAATGAAAGAAGAGGGATGGGGCTTGATCTAGTTTGTGGGACTTGATCTAGTTCATGGGACTTGAATCTGACCATACCTTAATTTAGCCTGGTTTAAAATTAACTTTTTCTGTAAATGGTCAAAATCTGTATGATGTCCTTCAAGGATGCATCTGCAGTCCTTACAAATGGGTTGTCCTGTCGTCAGGCAGCCCTTCGGTCGGCCGGATTCCAAAGTCTGGGTCTGGCTTTGGCTGGTGTCGCACTTCACCCGACGTCATAGCTGCAGTTTTTCGGGTATAAAGGCATCAGCCGACGCCATTTTCCTCAGTCTTTCTTGCCGCGTGGCGCCCGAAGCAGAAGCTGTTCGCAAGTGCCGGTCGGTCAGATCCAGAGATTACTACTACCGAATATTACTTCGAAGACTTCTAAAAAGCTAAGTACCCCGTTGGGGACTCTTTCTTGCCTCAGCCGATGTCAGAGAAAGTGAATAACTGTTTATCTTGTGGGAAACAAATACCTCATAAAGATTTCCACTCCTACTGCATACATTGTTTAGGCCCAGACCACGACGTAGCAGCTTGTCTAGCCTGTGCTTCTTTTAACCGACGGACGCTTAGACGTCGGTCGGAGTTTGCTGAACAGATTTTCGGCTCTGATTTTGCCTATATTATGCCGTCGGATCCTCCGACTACGCAAATTACCAAAAAACGCAAAGAAAAGGACCGACACTCGCGGTCCGCGGTTTCGGCCGAAACCGCGATTAAGCAAACCGCGAGTGTCTCGGTTTCCACCGAAACCGAGCAAGCGGTTCTTTCTTCAGCCGAAACCATGCCTTCTACCGAGGCCTCCTCTAACCTGGTAGAATCGGCTTCTGAAATCCAACCTTCTGTTGCGGTTTCTCAGGAATTATCTGACACTATTCCCCTGGATATTTCAACCCCTGCACGTGGAGCTGCTAGGCCTCCTGCAGCCATGTCTATTAAGGCCTTTGCCAGGGCTAAAGCAGCCAAAGCTTCAAAAACGGTGCCTGCCAAACCCCCCTCTCACAGGCCCAGCACAAGCTCCCATATGCTTTCTTTGGCTGAGGATCTCATTTCTTTAATTCGTGGATCCCAGCCTCATGCAGATAGGGCCTCTCTCCCTCCTCCAGAAAAGAGGCCTAGAGCAGAGCCCCCTGAGCCAGTATCCACAGATGATTCCTCTGATGACTCAGAACATACAGACCCTCCTGAGGCTCCTTATTCCCCTTACGAAGACTCTGATGCTGAAGAGTCCATCCCTTCAGCCTCTCCACCTGAGGAATTTTCCTTTGGGGAAACCTTGCATGCTATGAGGGAACAATTTCAGTGGCAGGGACAAGATTTCTCAGACTCCAGAAAAAGGCTTAGAACCTTTCTACATTTGCCACAACATAGGCATTTAGCTATACCTCCAGTTCTTTCTGTTGTAGATGATGCATTTAATGATGCTTGCACTGCTCCTGATTCTTTACCTCTGGCTCCTGCTAAGCCCGATAGGTTCTACAGGGTCCCGGACACACATCACCATTTATACAAGGCTCCTTTTGCAGATCCAGAGACTATCTCCCAGGGCCCTAAAGCTGTAGCAGCTACTTCTACTAAAAACCCCCTCCCCTCTGAAAGGGAATCCAGGTCCTTAGAGAGCTGTGGTAAAAAAGTTTACACCTCTGCTACTTTGTCAGCTAGGGCTTTGAACTGCCAATTTCATATGATTCAATATCAAGAGTTTATGCTTGACCAGTCAAATCAAAGCTTTTGGATGCACCCATGGACAAGGTCAATTTATTTGGTTCTCCTGCACAGCAGGTACTAAAAAAGATGGAAGAGAAGGCAAAATCTGTACAAACAGTGAAAGATTTCTTACAGGTTCAACCTCCAAGGTTTAGCAGGAACTGGCCCTCCAAGAATTGGTCCTTTCCGGACTCCTCTAAGACACAAAGAGGCAGGAATAGGCGTTCTAGAGGCAGAAACCAATCCAGGGGTGCCTACAGGGGACGCCAGTGGCAAGGTAACAACCAGCGAGGCATGGATGCAGCCACCACCACTACAACAACTCAATCACAGTGACTTGGCGGTGGCACCGCCTACCAGGGAACAACTAGAAGCACCCTTAGGCGGAAAGCTAACCTTATTTTCAAAGAACTGGCATTGCATCACAAGGGAAAAATGGATTTTGCAAACTATAGACCAAGGTTACAGGTTTCATTTCCATACTCTACCAGGAAAGAGAGGAATGCCAAACCTACCACCTACTCAAAGGGCAGAAGCTCTAAAGCAAATATCTCCACTATTAAGAATGAGAGCTGTGGAAAAGGTACCATCTATGGAGCAAGGAAAAGGATTTTACTCCAGACTCTTCCTGGTACCAAGAAAAGAAAACAAATGGAGGCCTATTCTAGACCTGTCCGCTTTAAACACATTCCTCATTGTTCCAAAATTCAAAATGCTGACCCTACAGCAGCTTCTTCCCATGCTGGGCAAGGAGTCTTGGCTCGTAACTCTAGATCTCAAGGAGGCATACCTGCACGTCCCCATACGACCAATTTGCAGAAGATACCTCAGATTTCTTTCAGGATCAGAGCATTATCAATTCTCAGCATTGCCCTTTGGCTTATCTACTGCGCCCAGAGTGTTCACGAAATGCCTGGCATCAGTAATTGCTCATTGCAGACTTCAGGGGATCCAAATTTATCCCTACCTGGACGACTGCCTGATACAAGCGGACAACAAAAGCAAGCTAACAGAAGACTTACAAAAAGTCATTTACCTGCTGCAAGCCCTGGGATATACAGTCAATATAAAAAAGTCAAGGCTGATTCCATCCCAAAGAATAACCTTTCTGGGTGCAGAGCTGGACACATCAAAACAAATGGCATTCCTAACTGCAGAAAAGAAAGAGCAACTGCCTCTCTACTTCTTGGCATTAACAAAGCAGAACCATCTAACTGCAAGAAAAGTACTACAAGCTCTAGGCTTCATGGCATACTGCATAATTCTTGTCCCTCATGCCAGACTGCATATGAGAAAGCTACAGTGGTACCTACAGAATTTGTGGTCCCAACACAAGCACAGCCTAGAAACCACAATTCCAATAATCCCATGCCTGAAACAAGAGTTCCTATGGTGGGCTCAGGCCTGTCAATCAAACACAGGATTGCCCTTCTGCAACAGTCAACCAAGCCAAACCATCACGACAGATGCCTCGGACCTCGGTTGGGGGGCACACATGCTGGGCAAGTGCATACAAGGCCTATGGACTCAAGACCAGCTGCACCTGCACATAAATCTAAAGGAAATGCTGGCAGTAAAATTGGCAATCCAGTCATTCAGACCTTTTCTCCAAGAAGGACAGTTGATAAGGACAGACAACACCACAGTTATGTGGTACATCAACAAACAGGGAGGCACACATTCATATCCTCTATGCCGGCTGGCACTGGACCTATGGGATGTGGCTCTGAGCTACAACATTCAGTTACAAGCAATTTTTGTACCAGGCAAGGAAAACATTCTAGCAGACATATTAAGCAGAACTACCACAGATGCCCACGAATGGATGCTGCATCCGGACATCTTCAAAGCCATCACAAGACAATGGGGATTACCACAAATAGACTTGTTTGCATCCCCACTCAATCACCAGCTGAAGAAATTCTGCACAAGGACGTACCACCCACTTGCTTGGAAGGTGGACTCCCTATCTTTCAGTTGGAAAAACCTGACAGCATACGCATTCCCACCACTTCCTTTGATGCACAAGGTACTTCTGAAGATCAAAGAGGAACGTCCGAGGATCATTCTGATAGCTCCAGACTGGCCAAGACAACATTGGTACCCATTGCTGAGGAGCATGTCTCGGGAACAAATATGGGCACTACCTCTGATCCCATTACTGTTAACACAGAACAACTACAACATCCTGCATCCAAACCTGAAAACTCTGCAGCTAACTGCCTGGAACATTACATAAGAGCAATTAACCCAAATTTATCCCAAAGGGTTAAAGACATAATCCTGGAGGCTCGTAGACCTTCAACACGAAAGAATTATGCAGCAAAATGGAAAAGATATCTCATTTGGAGTACTGCAAAGGGGAAAGATGTGGCACTGGTGAACATAGCCAACATCCTGGAGTACTTGGCAGAGCTCTTCCATACAGGCCTGTCCTATTCTTCCATCAAGATACATGCATCAGCTATTTCAGCAGAATACAGCTTGGATCCTCCTGTCTTCTCTCATCCTCTGCTCAGACAGTTTCTGAGAGGAATTAAAATGTAAAACCTCCCAGGAAACCTCCATTGCCAGCATGGGACTTGAACTTTGTGTTAGAAAAATTGACACTTCCCCCTTTCGAACCAGCAGCAACAGCAGAATTACAATACTTATCCTGGAGGACTGCTTTCCTGCTGGCAATAACTTCAGCAAGAAGGGTCTCTGAACTACAGGCATTAATGGCAGTGCAACCCTTCCTGATCTTCCATCAAGATAGAGTGTCCATGAGAACAAATCCTACATTTATGCCTAAGGTGGTATCCAGAGTCTCTTTAAATCAGGCTATCCACCTACCTACATTCTTCCCCAACCCACAGAACAGGGGAGAAAGACTCTTGCATACCTTGGACGTACATAGACAATTATGCTACTACCTGGACAGGACCAAGTCCAATAGAAAAACTGACCAGCTTCTGGTAGCATATGCAACAGGAAAGGAAGGAAAACCAATTTCAAAACAGACGATATCCAAATGGATAGGAAATTGTATTAGATTTTGTTACTCCTACCATGGAAAGAAAACTCCAGAGAACATCAAGCCTCACTCCACAAGGGCTACAGCCACTACCACAGCTTTCTTATGAGGAGTGGCTACCAAGGACATTATAGAGGCTGCTACTTGGACCTCCGTGCATACATTTGCCAAGCATTACAATTTACCTTTATACTCTAGATCCCGAGCAGGTTTTGCCACTGCTGTTTTGCAAGGGATCCTAACTACACCATAATCTCTACTCTTTTCCTCCTCCCCTAGTTTAGCTATGGTATTCTACCCATTTGTAAGGACTGCAGATGCATCCTTGAAGGACATAGTACAGTTTTGTACCTACCATAAATGTAGATGTCCGATAGGAATGCATCTGCAGTCAGGATTACCCACCCACCTTCCCCTCTGAGGTACTCCTAGGGTATTTGCCATCCTTCAGCTAGCTTGGGGGGGATCTATTATGGTGTATTTGTTTGTATATATGTACATACATGCTTATTTTATGTGTTTGCTCTCTACTATTTGGAAACTTTGGCATTTATCCAAATTTAGCCATCCAAGAGGGCACCTGGCATCTGGGGCAAGAAACAGAGGAAAATGGCGTCGGCTGATGCCTTTATACCCGAAAAACTGCAGCTATGACATCGGGTGAAGTGCGACACCAGCCGACGCCAGACCCAGACTTTGGAGTCCGGCCGACCGAAGGGCTGCCTGATGACAGGACAACCCATTTGTAAGGACTGCAGATGCATTCCTATCGGACATCTACATTTATGGTAGGTACAAAACTGTACTTTAATAGTTCAGGGGGCAAAGCTTTGTGCATACTGGCTGCTTCATGTATATGTTTTATTAGAATGTATAAATAAGAAATTACTGATTGTAAAAGGAGATCAGTGTAAAATCAAAAGTGCAATGCGCATGATTTGCACAGTGTATAATGCATAAGTTTTGCTTGATATAACAAACTTGGTGCATGACAAAAAACATGTAATTTTCATGTCACGAGGTCAATTTCAACTTTTACACTGTTTGTCGGGTATCTTATGTGGTTGAAAGACTGCCCTGGTTCACTATGGGGATTCCAATGCATATTATCACTTCTTATGGAAAAGCTACTTTTTTATTAAAGCTGGCTGTTTAGGAATAGGCTTATCATTCTTGGTGGTTAATTTGTATGGCAGTTTTTTCTTTTAGTATTAACTTTTCAGTCAGGAGGTAAAAAGGACTCTTCGGTGCTCTTGTATCTGCTTTACAGTCACCTTTTGTGGTTAGAACTTCGACTGGGTATTGGTAAGTCAGTCATTCCCTTTTCAGGCTGTAAGGAGTGAAAAGTTATCTGGTGTCCTTTGGTCTTTACTCCAGCTACTGATGAGTGACTCCACTGTGGCCAGATTGTTGTTGTTCAGACATCTTGCTACTTCTGTTGGTCCCTCTGATGTGCTGTTTGGGAATCCACTAAGGTCTGGAAGAAAGGCAGGCACACATCCTCTACAGCTGATGTCCTTCATGGATGCATCTGCAGTCATAACAAGTGGGGTTGTCCTGTCGTCAGGCAGCCCTGCAGTCGGCCGGATTCCAAAGTCCGGGTCCGGCTTCGGCTGATGTCGCACTCCACCCGACGTCATCTCTGTTGGTCTTCGGGTATAAAAGCATCAGCCGACGCCATTTTCCCCAGTCTTTCTTGCCGCGCGGCGCCCGAAGCAGAAGCTGTTCGCAAGTGCCGGTCGGTCGGATCCAGAGATTACTTCTACCGAATACTACCAAGACTTCTAAAGCTAAGTACCGCGTTGGGGACTCTTTCTTGCCTCAGCCGATGTCAGAAAAAGTTAACAATTGTTTAACCTGTGGAAAACAAATACCTCATAAAGATTTCCACTCTTACTGTCTGCCTTGTTTAGGCCCAGCCCACGACATAGCAGCCTGTTCGGCCTGTGCCTCTTTCAACCGACGAACGCTTAGGCGTCGGTCGGAGTTTGCAGAACAGTTTTCCGGTACTGATTTTGCGTACATTATGCCGCCGGATCCTCCGACTACCCAATCTACCAAAACGCAAAGATAAAGACCGACATTTCGCGGTCCGCGGTTTCGGCCGAAACCACGGTAAAGCAAATCATGAGTGTCTCGGTTTCGGCGAACCCGAGAAAACTGATCAAAGTACAGCTGAACCTATTCTTACAACTGAGGCCCCTGCTACAACTCTTGAATCGACCTCAGAAATTGTACCCACTACGGTGGTTGACTTATCAGACACCATCCCCTTGGATGTCTCTACCCCAGCACGTGGTGCTGCTAGGCCTCCAGCAGCCATGTCCATTAAGGCCTTCGCCAGGGCTAAAGCAGCCAAGCCTACTAAATCAGTGCCTGTTAAACCCCCCACATCCAGGCCCACTTCTAGTTCTCAAATGCTTTCTTTGGCAGAAGATTTAATTTCTTTAATTAGAGGATCTCAATCTCACCCAGACAGGGCCTCTCAGCCCCCAGAGAAGAGACCTAGGGCAGAGCCCCCTGAGCCAGTGTCTTCTGATGATTCTGCTGATGAATCAGACATAACTGACCAGCCAGAGGCTCCCTTCTCCAATTTTGAAGATTCTGATGCTGAAGAATCCATTCCAGCTGCTTCCCCACCAGAAGAATTCTCCTTTGGGGAAACCTTGCATGCCATGCGAGAACAGTTCCAATGGCAGCAACAGGATTTTTCAGACTCCAGACAAAGACTTAGGACCTTTCTGCACCTCCCACAGCACAGGCCCTTGGCTATACCTCCTGTTCTCTCTGTGGTGGATGATGCTTTCAATGATGTTTGCTCCGCTCCAGACTCTTTACCCCCAGCCCCTGCCAAACCTGACAGATTTTACAGGGTGCCAGATACTCATCACCACCTTTACAAGGCCCCTCTTGCAGACCCAGAAACTATATCCCAGGGTCCCAAGGCAGTAGCCGCGACCACAGCTAAAAACCCTATTCCTTCTGAAAGGGAAGCAAGGTTATTAGACAGATGGGGTAAAAAGGTCTACACTTCAGCTACTCTCTCAGCTAGAGCTTTAAACTGTCAGTTTCACATGATACAATACCAAGAGTTTATGCTTGATCAGTTAACTAAAAACTAACCACTGATGAATCTCTTGATAAGAAATATGTATTAGAGATGGTAAATAACATACAACAAGTTAGCAACCATTCCTTAAAATGTGGCTATGATGCACTGGAGGCTTCATTTAGATCAGCCATGACTGGCACAGTGATAAGAAGGCATGCATGGCTAAAGGAACAAGCTTTACCGGATCATGTTAAAGCTAAGTTGCTAGATGCTCCTATGGACAAGACAAGTTTGTTTGGTACACCTGCCCAGCAGGTTATGAAGAAAATGGAAGAAAAGGCAAAATCTGTTCAAACTGTCAAAGATTTCTTGCAGGTTCAACCCCCAAGGTTTAGCAGGAACTGGCCTGCCAAAAATTGGTCCTTTCCTGACTCCACAAAATTTCAAAGGGGCAGGAATAGACGTTCCAGAGGCAGAAACCAATCCAGAGGAGGGGCCTACAGAGGACGACAGTGGCAAGGTAACAACAGAGGCACAGACACAGCCACTGCCACTACATCAGCACAACCACAGTGACTTAATCCTAACTCCGCCTACCAGGGAACAAATAGCAGCTCCTTTAGGCGGAAAGTTAACCTTATTTTCAAAAAACTGGCACTACATAACAAAAGACAAGTGGATTTTACAAACCATAGATCAAGGTTAGCGGTTTCACTTCCACACTCTACCAGTCAAAAGAGGAATGCCAAATCTACCTCCAAATCAAAAACAGAGGCTCTACGCCAGATAATGGAGTTAGCAAACATGAGAGCTGTGGAAAGAGTGCCAACAGCAGAACAAGGAAAGGGGTTCTATTCCAGACTATTCCTAGTTCCAAGAAAGGAAAAAGTTGGAGACCAATTCTCGACCTGTCCACCTTAAATACATACATCATTGTCCCAAAATTCAAAATGCTGACCCTACAGCAACTTCTTCCCATGCTGGGCAAGGAGTCTTGGCTGGTAACTCTAGATCTCAAGGAGGCATACCTGCACGTCCCCATTCGACCAATCTGCAGAAGATACCTCAGATTTCTTGCAGGATCAGAGCACTATCAATTCTCAGCATTGCCCTTTGGCTTATCTACTGCGCCCAGAGTATTCACAAAATGCCTGGCATCAGTAATCGCCCATTGCAGACTACAGGGAATTCAAATTTACCCATACCTGGACGACTGCCTACTACAAGGGGACAACAAAAGCAAGCTGACAACAGATTTACAAAGGGTCATTTACTTGCTACAAGGTCTGGGATACACAGTCAATTTACAAAAGTCAAGGCTGATACCATCCCAAACAAGGACATTCTTAGGCGCGGAATTGGACACAGTACAACAAATGGCATTCCTAACTACAGAAAAACAAAAAGAACTTCCTCTTTACTTCTTGGCACTAACAAAACTGAACAAGTTAACAGCAAGAAAAGTTCTGCAGGCCTTGGGCTTCATGGCATCATGCATAATCTTGGTCCCATTTGCCAGACTACATATGAGGAAACTACAGTGGTACCTAAAGAATTTATGGTCCCAACACAGACACAGTCTAGAAGCAGACATCCCACTAATTCCATGCTTAAAACAGGAGTTCCTATGGTGGGCTCAGGCATGCCAGTCAAACCCAGGCCTACCCTTTCGCAGATGTCAACCAAGCCAGACCATCACAACAGACGCTTCAGACCTAGGATGGGGGGCCCACATGCTGGACAAATGCGTGCAAGGATTGTGGACACAGGATCAACTTCACCTACACATCAATCTAAAAGAAATGCTGGCAGTAAAACTGGCAATCCAAAAGTTCAAACCATTCCTCAAAGAGGGCCAGTTGATAAGGACAGACAACACCACAGTCATGTGGTACATCAACAAACAGGGAGGCACTCATTCATACCCCCTATGCAGAATGACCTTGGAGCTGGGGACCCTGGCACTCAGCTACAACATTCAGTTACAGGCAATATTTGTACCGGGGAAAGACAATACTCTAGCAGACATATTAAGCAGAACCACTGGATGCCCACGAATGGAAGCTGCACCCGGACATCTTCAAGACCATCTCAAAGAAATGGGGAATGCCACAGATAGACCTATTCGCATCACCTCTCAATCACCAGCTCAAAAATTCTGCACAAGGACATTCCACCCACTAGCATGGAAAGTGGACTCACTCTCCTTCAACTGGAAAGGCCTAACAGCATATGCATTCCCACCTCTTCCTTTGATACACAAGGTACTACTAAAAATCAAGGAAGAACGCCCAAGGATAATCCTGATAGCTCCAAACTGGCCAAGACAACACTGGTACCCACTACTGAAGAGCATGTCTCGAACAATATGTGGCCAATACCCTGATGCCTTTGATGTTAACTCAGAACAACTACAGCATCATACATCCAAACCTAAAACGCTGCAACTGACTGCATGGAACATCACATAGCAGCAGCTAATCCAGAACTTTCCCAAAGAGTTAAAGACATTATTCTTGAAGCACGCAGACCTTCAACAAGAAGGAACTATGCTGGAAAATGGAAAAGGTTTGTCATTTGGAGTACGGAAAGAGGAAAAGATGTGTCAAACATAGATATGCCTAACATTCTGGAGTATCTGGCGAACTTCTTCATTCAGGCCTGTCCTACTCCTCCATCAAGATACATGCATCAGCTATTTCAGCAGAATACAGCTTTGATCCACCTGTTTTTCGCACCCTTTGCTCAGGCAGTTCCTCAGAGGAATCAAGAATGTAAAACCTCCAAGGAAACCACCATTACCAGCTTGGGATTTAAACTTTGTGCTAGAAAAGTTGACACTATCACCCTTTGAACCAGCAGCAACAGCAGACCTACAACACCTGTCATGGAAAACTGCCTTCCTACTGGCAATTACTTCAGCAAGGAGGGTTTCAGAACTACAGGCCTTAATGGCAGTGCAACCCTTCCTAATCTTCCACCAAGATAGAGTGTCCATGAGGACTAATCCTACATTTATGCCCAAGGTGGTATCCAGAGTATCTTTAAACCAGGCAATCCACCTACCTACCTTCTTTCCCAACCCACAAAACAGAGGGAAAGAATACTGCATACCTTGGATGTACATAGACAGCTACGCTACTACTTTGACAGAACAAAAATAGCAGAAAGACTGACCAACTTTTTGTAGCCTATGCAACAGGAAGGGAAGGAAAAGCTATTTCCAAACAGACAATCTCCAAATGGATAGGAAATTGCATACGATACTGTTACTCCTTCCATGGAAAACCAATTCCACAGAACATAAGACCTCATTCTACAAGGGCAACAGCCACTACCACAGCCTTCTTACGAGGAGTGGCAACCAAAGACATTATTGAGGCGGCTACTTGGACCTCCGTGCATACATTTGCCAAGCATTATAATTTGCCTCTATATTCCAGATCCCGAGCAGGATTTGCCACTGCTGTACTGCAAGGGATCCTAAACACACCATAATCTACTTTTATCCTCCTCCCTAGTTGGCTATGGTATTCTACCCACTTGTTATGACTGCAGATGCATCCATGAAGGACATAGTACAGTTTTGTACCTACCATAAATGTAGATTTCCGAACTGGATAGCATCTGCAGTCAGGATTACCCTCCCCTTCCCTCTGTGGTACTCCTAGGGTGTTTACCCTCCTAATAGCTAGCTGTTGGGGAGTCTTTATGGTGTATTTGTTTGTATATATGTACATATATGCTTATTTTTTGTGTTTACCTCTATCTATTTGGAAACATTGGCATCTATCCAAATTTTAGCCTGCAAGAGGGCTACTGGCATCTGGGGCAAGAAACACTGAGGAAAATGGCGTCGGCTGATGCTTTTATACCCGAAGACCAACAGAGATGACGTCGGGTGGAGTGCGACATCAGCCGAAGCCGGACCCGGACTTTGGAATCCGTCCGACTGCAGGGCTGCCTGACGACAGGACAACCCCACTTGTTATGACTGCAGATGCTATCCAGTTCGGACATCTACATTTATGGTAGGTACAAAACTGTACTTTTCCTGTCTAGTTTGGGGTAGGGACAACCACTCTTGTTGACATCTGGGAATGACTTGAGGGATGCTCCTTTCCTAAGCTGGTTCGAGGAGCTTCTTTCCTGGGGAAGGGACCATTCTTCAAGCTGCTCTTCCTCTGGGAGAGGGTTTCCCAGAAAAAAAAATAGACCTCATAAGGAGAAGTGGCTGAGCTTGCCAAGGGGTTTATTTAAAGCCTTTAGGAATTTAAGTGGGTACAAAAATTAATTCCTTAATCCCTCTAAATATATGTTTTGTCAAAGGGGATTTTCTTCTGCCTAAAGCTGCGCCTCCTGTGTTACTAGTTGCTTTCTTTGCAGCCAGCAATTTATCTGACAGTCTATTACCTGCTGTGTCAGTCTGATATTAGCCCCAGAACCACAAATTCCTTTTTCTGCTGGCATCCTTGGTCAGTATAAAAACATTAATTGATGGCCTCCCTCTCTCCATAGTTTAAATCATGTTTGTGTTATTTAGTATCTTCTATGTCAAAATGACTAAACATTTTCTAATTGTATTTATGAAACTGCCAATGCAGCTTCTAGAGCAGCTGCCACAGGGGTCAGTGTTGTGAAGCTTTTCCTGGATACTTTATCAGATTTTACCAGAGGATGACAAAGCTGAGATTCTGAATGCTCCACTGGATTTAAAAGGTGTTCTATGGAACTGATGAAAGGAAGAAGTTGATTCAGGGTGTTGCATGTTTTTTTCAGACACCCTTGCAATTTTCTGCCAGTTCAGGTTCCTGTTTCAGGACACTGTAACAGTAGTTTCATCAAGGCATACTCCAGAAAGCAACACTAAGGAGGTTCAAATGTGAAGATATGCTACCAAAAGTAAGGACAATGTAGGATAACAGACTGACTCTGTCCCCTCATGTATTTTCCTCTTCTGCCTTGGCATTCTTGTAAAGTTGTCCCAAATTCAAAATTTGTATTTTTCCTCTGTGGCACCAAATGACTTCAGTCACTGGGGTACTGAAAATCCTTCTAAATGGTTACAAATTGCAGTAGGATTCCTTTCTTTTTTTCCAAGTGATTCTCTGTATCTGTACAGTCGGTCCTTTTTGCTTTCTCATATCCTATAGTAGATGCTGTATCAGTGTTTTTTTTTAACGTGCTCCCTCAGATCTAAGAGGGAAGATGGTTTTATTTAAGAATCTTGCTGGTGACAAGTGAAGGGTCTGTAGATCGCTGCTATGTCTTTCTTTTCTAAACCTCTCCTCAGCTTTCTAGTAAGTCTGTTTTTAAAAGATGTTATCATTGAATTTTAATTTTCAAATATTTTTTTGTTTGGTTCACATTTTCAGTTTCTGCTTTGCTCTTTAGTGAGAAAGTAGCTCCAACAAAGATTTCTAAGCTCTTGGCTTCAGTAATAGCCATTGCTAGTCGCAGGGCATTCACATTTTTCTGCTTTTTAGACAACCACATTGTTTTTGCAGTTTCTTTCAAGTTCGCAGGGCTCTTTGCCTTAAACAAACAAAAAAATTTTTCTTTGAGTTTTCCGGTGAACACAGAATCTTTTATCATTCTGTCTCTCGGGAATATATTTTTGGGATGGATAATGGACACGTCGTCTCTCTCTCTCAAAGGCTTTTCTTCAGCACATACTGGAGTGTTACAGAGAACATTTCAGAGATATCCCTTTCAAAATCTGGCACCTCCCTTGGGAACATCTCAGAATTGCAGATTCAATGGCGTCGTCTTTTCTCATTATTCTTGTAGCTAGAGTTCATGTAAGGAAAACTCAATAGTTCACCAGATCAGTTTGGACTCGTCACCAATGCCACCATCCTCCCTTTTCATTTTTGTTCCCACTGTTGAGGTTTGAAAACAATGGAGTTATTCTGGTGGGTAAATCGGTCATCTCTGTACTCTGTCTCCCTTCTTTCCTTTTCAGGCCTTACTCAGTCTGTAAAGACGCTTGCATCAAACTTTTCTTTGGGAGCTGTCCCCTAGGAAGTGAAAACCCAGGACTTTTAGGTCTGCCAAGACAAATTAAAGCCACTTGTGTGTTAAAGGATGGCTGTAATGCATGCTGTCAAATCTCTGAACCATCTTTGGATTCTTAGCCTTGTGGTAGAAGTTATAGAGACAGTAGCACATTGATGTGGTACATAAACTTACAGGCAGGATTTACCCCGTTTACAGAATAACTGAGGTAGCTGGGGATCAAGCAAATCAGCATTGTGTATTCCTTCAGGCCACCTGTATTTAGTCAGAGCACTACATTACTGCAGATAAGCTGAAGAGGACTAGGGAAGACCCTCTCGAATAGATGATGCACCAAGGTGTCTTTCAGGAATTGAGCCATTAGTGGAGAATGCTTCAGGCTGATTTATCTCCAACCACAACAGATGGTCAAAAAATTCTGTTCCAAGATTCCTTGCTCATAGGTGTAGAAGAAAATTTGCCTTTTTATTCTCATGAGTGGGTATGTGGCTCTATTATTTTGCACCCTGTCCTCTGATAATCAGGGTTCTTTTAAACATACAGAAGGACTCTGCTAGGATAACTGTTATGACTCCATTTTGGCCCAGGCAAAAGTGGATGTTCTTCGTGTTTTCCTGTTGCAGTCATCACATTTGGGTTATCTGCCTGTAGGTAGCCCTCAGCTGGCCTGAATACCAGAGTCTTTGCATTTCTGCGTCGGATGCTGTCGCTTCTTCCATGATGTCAGGCCATCAGGGGTGTAAAACATGCAGCTGACGCCATTACATCAGTTTTTCTTCCGTGCGGTGCCTGAAGCAGAAGCAGTTCACAAGTGCCAGTCCGCCGTCTCCTGAAGTTTTCAAGTTTCAAACCCGAAGTCTTCAAAAAAGATAAATATCCAGTTGGGGATCCTTTTTCTTGCTCTAACTGATGTCAGAAAAAATTAACAGTGATCTTACCTGTGGAAAGCAAATACCTCATAGAGATTTTCATTCATACTGCATCACCTATTTAGGCCCAGGCTTTGACGTCCCTCGCTGTCGGTTTTGTGCCTTGCTTAATGCCCAAACTGTTCGTCGTCAGACTATTTTTGTAGCCAAATACTTTCCTTCTCCTTACTCTGAAATGGATTTGTTAAGCCATCCGACGACCATTCTTCTGAAAACGTAAGGATAAAGACAGAGACAGACCA
Organism: Protopterus annectens; assembly: GCF_019279795.1. NCBI lineage: Eukaryota > Metazoa > Chordata > Ceratodontiformes > Protopteridae > Protopterus > Protopterus annectens. The sequence goes on along the minus strand of NC_056744.1, from coordinate 938,973,648 downwards.
CATAGGTCCAAAACTGCCGATGATGCTTCTGTTAAGCTAGTCGCCAGTCTGCCGGTACTCCATGAGGCACTTTTGCAGCCCCTGATATGCGCTACTGCATATTTGCAGGCCTCTATCGAGACCCATTCTGAGTCCAGTATGCCACAAGATGTTTCTTCGACTATGGAACCTGCGGATGTCTCTACCTTATATTGGTCTGGAGCCGCTGTGCAGGCACTGGCTTCTGAGGGGTGTATTCAGGCCTACAGACTTCCATATTAAACCGACAGCACCGTTTCCAACTAGAAGTACTGAATTCCTCAGGCCTATAACTCGCACTAAGCGTAGAAAACCGACAACCAAACCGCAGACTCAGGCCCATATGCCTCAAAAATAAATGCTTAGAATGGCTGAAGACCTTATTACCTTAATTAGGGGAAGCCACCTTCCCCCTCTAAGAGACCTAGAACCGATCTTCCTTCTGATTCTTCTGATTAGGAATCTGATATTTTTGCTCCTTCTGATTACCAGGATTTGCCCTTTTCTACTTATGAGGATTCTGATGCAGAGGATTCCATTCCCTCTGCTTCCCCTCCAGAAGATTTTTCTTTTGGTGAAACCTTGCATACCCTTAGGGAGCATTTCCGCTGGGAAAGCCAGGACTATTCTGAGTCCAAAAAGAGACTTGGGGAATTCTTACTCCTGCCTCAACACAGGTCTCTAGCTATCCCTCCTGTTCTGGCTATTGTAGATGATGTTTTCTAGGAATCTAACCTTACCCCAGACACTTTACCTCCAGCTCCTAGAAAACCTGACTGGTACTACAGAGTACTTGACTCTCGCATGTTCCTCTTCAAGAATCCTACTGCGGATCCAGAGACCATTTCCCAAGGACCAAAAGGCATTAAGGCTACTGCTGCCAAAAATCCTACCCCTTCTGATAGAGATGCTAGAGCCTTAGACAGATGGGGTAAGAAGGTATACACTTCTGCTACTTTGGCCATTAGAGCTTTAAATTGCCAGTTTCTTATGTTAAAGTATCAGCAGCATATTATGGGACTGCTTAAACAGAAAATTTTGTTGATTCCTGACTGTGCTGAACACAAAGACTTGCAAGATTTAATGCATTCTGCAGAACAAGTTGGTAAACGTGGTTTTGACGCTTTAGATGCATCTTGCAGGGCTGCTGTCACTGGGTCTGTACTTAGAAGACATGCTTGGCTTAAGGAACAAAACTTGCCAGATCATGTTGAAAGTAAATTACTGGATGCACCCTTAAACCAAGACCGCCTTTCTGGCAACAAAGCAGTAGTAGTCTTCAAAAGGATGGAGGAAAAAGCTAAATCTATGCAAACTGTTAAAGATTTCCTACAAGTACAGCATCCCAGATTCAGTAGGCATTGGCCTTCAAAAAACTTTCCAGTCCATTCCAGGCCTTCTCAATCCAAACCCAGGAACAGCAGACCACCAAGACTTCAGTCTCAGGCTATGCACAGATCTAAGCAGTGGGGGGCTCCCACTTCCAAAACAGGGAGTAGTAAGCCTATTGAAAAATGGCACAATGACTTAACCTTAACCCTTCCAAGCTCTGTTCAAGTACTTGCTCCCTTAGGAGGAAAGCTCACCCTGCATTCAAAAAACTGAGAACTCATTACCCAGGACAAATGGGTTTTGAACATAGTTACCCGAGGATACAGATTCCACTTCCACACGCTACCAACACCAAATGGTTGGCTAGACCTCCACCCAAATCAGTGGGTGGAGGCCCAACAGCAGGATGTTCTTCGTGTTTCACTGTTGCAGTCCTAACATATGGGTTATCTGGCTCCTGGTAGCCCTCAGTCGGCCCGAATACCAGTGTCCTCGGTATATGACGTCGGCTGCCTCTGGTTGTAAAACTGATGTCAGAACGTCCAGTATAAAGGGAGGCTGCCTCTGGTTGTAAAACTGATGTCAGAACGTCCAGTATAAAGGGAGGCAGCCGACGCCATTTCCTCAGTCTTTCTTGCCACGGAGCCCAAAGCAGATGCAATTTGCACTAGTGCCAGTCGGCCATTTACCTTCATTTTGCTTTCCAACTACCAAGTTGAAGACGCCTTCAGATAAGTACCCCGTTGGGGATCCTTTTTTCTTGCTTTAACGAATGTCAGATAAAGATAATAACTGTCTTGCCTGTGGAAAACAGATTCCGCACCATGATTTTCATTCCTGTTGTATAACTTGTTTGAGCCTTGAGCACGACGTCCCTAACTGCAATCTCTGTGCTTCCTTTAACCCACATACCATATGCTGTAGAGCTAAGATTTTGTATAAGCATTTCGGAGTCTGGCCTACGTTCGTTGGTATAGCGTCTTCTGGTCTCTTGACTTTGGATATACCTAGGAAATGCAAAGACAAGGACCGTGACAGGCCTAGGGTTAAATCTGCTGACGACGCACCGGTGAAATTGGTAGTCAGCACAGCGGTAGTCAGTGAGGTGTTTTCACAGCCCCTGCCGTCCACAGATTTTCAGCCGCAGGCCTCTGCCGAGACCTTTATGGAGCCCTCCATGCCGCAGGCTGCTATTTCATCTTCAGACCCTCCACCTTTCTCTGCCTCAGATGGGTCCGGAGCCGCTATGCAGGCATCGGCTTCTGACGCCTCTTTTTTTCGACATGAGACCAGAACCAGACCGACTGCCTTAGTTCAGACTTCTGCAGTTGCTAGGCCTCCCGAGTTCCTCCAGATTGCTATCAAACCTTCCAGCTGCAAACCTACTCACAAGCAGGTGTCAGCCACCCCTCCTGTGCCTCAGTCCCAGTTAGTAAAGATGGCTGGGGATCTTCTTTTCTTGATTAGCGGCTGTCATCCCCCCCTTCCAAGAGGGCTAGGGAATTGTCTCCTGATGTTTTGTCTGTCTCAGATTCTGAGGTTTCCAGTATTTCTGCTGGTGAAGAGGGAAATTCTCAACTTTTTTCTGGCTTTGAGGATTCTGACGCTGCGGACTCTATCCCTTCTGCCTCCCCTCCAGAAGATTTTTTCCTTTGGGGATAATTTGAATACTCTTAGGGAGCACTTTAAATGGGAATATCAGGATTTTCCTCAGTCTAAGAAAAGAATCGGGGAATTTTTGGATTTGCCACAGCATAAGCCTCTGGCTATACCTCCAGTTTTGGAAGTTGTGGATTGTTTTCTTGGAAAATTCTTTAACTCCTAATTCTGTTCCTCCTGCCCCCAAAAAACCTGATGGGTATTATATGGTTCCTGATTCTCATCTGTTCCTTTTTAAAAACCCTACTGCTGATCCAGAAGGCCCCAAGGGTGTTAAGGCTACTATTGCTAAAAAAACGTGTGCCTTCTGATAAGGAGTCTAGGGCCTTGGATAGGTGGGGTAAAAAAAAGTCTATACCTCTGCAACTCTTGCCATTAGATCTGTGAATTGCCTTTTTCACATGCTTAAGTATCAGCAGCATACTTTGGAGGCTATTAAGGCTAAACTTGGGGATATTCCTTCCATGTCTGAGAACAAAGATTTACAAGACTTACTGAATTATGTCACTTTAGTTAATAAGCATTCACTTCATTGTGTTTTTGAAACTTTGTTGGCTTCCTGCAGAGCAGCAGCCACTGGTTCCATTATTAGAAGGCACGCTTGGCTCAGGGAGCAGCCTCTTTCTGATCCTGTTAAATCTAAATTGCTGGATGTTCCTTTGCACAAAGAGAATCTTTTTGGTAATAAGGCTGAGGAGGTACTGAAAAAGTTGGAGGGCAAGGTGAAATCTATGCAAGCTGTAAAAGATTTCATTCAAGTTCAGCCTTTTCGGTTCAGTAGGCAGTATCCTTCCAAAAATTGGTCGTTCCCTGATCCTGGCAAGCAGGGTCGCTCTAGGCCTAGAGGTTTCAGATCTTCCAGAGGGCAGGCTTCTGACCCTCAAAGGGCTAAACATTGGAATTCTTCTTCTGCTAAAGCGGGGAGTTCTAAGCCAGCTTCCCAAAGCAAGCATTCTCAGTGACTCCGGCCTTCTTGTACCAACTTCTGCGGACCCTAGGTTAGCCAGGTTTGCAGAGGTATGGTCTACCATCACAGACGACAAATGGGTGCTCAATATAGTAAACCAAGGTTACAAGTTTTATTTTCAGACCTTCCCTGTTCTGCAGGGGTACCCCGACATACCCAGAACTCTCTGGATCTCAAGGAGACTTATCTGCACATCCCAATAAGGGAAGGTTGCAGGCAGTTCCTCCGCTCCAGGGCTGGGGAGCAACACTTTCAATTCTCTGCACTGCCCTTTGGTTTATCTACTGCTCCTAGAGTTTTGACAGTGTCTGGCTCCAGCCATTGCTTTTTGCAGGCAGAGAAACATTTAAATTTATACTTACTTGGACGACTGTCTCATTCAAGCAAACTCCCCAGAACAACTAGAAAAGGATTTGGACCTCTTGAAGAACATTTTCACCTCTTTGGGTTACACACTCCATGAAAAGAAGTCAAAGCTGGTTCCTTCAAGGGAGATCGTTTTCCTGGGAGCGAGTCTGAATACAGCCACCCAGATGGTATTCCTCCCTCAACAGAAGCAAGAAGATCTTTCGGCTTACTTCATGAACTTTTCCAGCATGACCCAGCTTCTCTGCAAGGCAATTCCTGCAAGCACTGGAGTTCATGGCTTCATGTATTTTGATGATCCCATATGCAAGGCTGCACATGAGAGAACTTCAGTGGTACCTCAAGAATCTTTGGTGTCATCACGCTCAGGACTTAGACTGGATTCTTCCCCTAATTCCCTGTCTACAAATGGAGTTCCTCTGGTGGGCGACAGCCTGTTCTCAGAACAAGGGTCTGCCTTTCTCACCACCTGCTAGCCAGACTGCCACCACAGACACATCAGATGTTGCATGGGGGGGGGGGCTCATCTGGAAGGCAGGGGCATACAGGGGACTTGGAGCACCCAGCAAATTCATCTGCACATAAACTTAAAAGAATTGATGGCAGTGCAGCAGGCCTTGCTGGCTTTCAAGGACCTACTTTACCCTGGGACTCTGCTGATCAGGACAGACAGTGCCACAGTCATGTGGTACATCAACAAGCATGGGGGGACTCGCTCTTACCCCTTGTGCAGACAAAGCGTGAGACTATGGTCCATAGCAGCATCCATGGGCTTACATCTAATAGCCCAGTATCCTCCAGGGAGGCTAAACTCCTTGGCGGACCATTTGAGCAGACATGTTCTGGACCCTCACAAGTGGCAACTGAACAAGATAATTTTCCATCGCATCACTCAGCATTGGGGTACCCCACAAGTGGATCTTATCTCCTCTCGCACCAGTCATCTCCTTCCAACCTTCTGCACCAGAGAGTTTCACAACAAAGCTTGGAGGGTGCATTCCCTCTTCTGCCTCTTCTTCCCAGAGTGTTGCTAATGATAAGGGACGAAAAACCAAAGGCTATTCTGATTGCACCAGATTGGCCCAGGCAGCACTGGTATCCCCATGTCCTTCAAGGATGGATCTGCAGTCCTTACAAATGGGTTGTCCTGTCGTCAGGCAGCCCTTCGTTCGGCCGGATTCCAAAGTCTGGGTCTGGCCTCGGCTGGTGTCGCACTTCACCCGACGTCATAGCTGCAGTTCTTCGGGTATAAAGGCATCAGCCGACGCCATTTTCCTCAGTCTTTCTTGCCGCGTGGCGCCCGAAGCAGAAGCTGTTCGCAAGTGCCGGTCGGTCATAACCAGAGATTACTACTACCGAATACTTCTACTACTACCGAAGACTTCTAAAAAGCTAAGTACCCCGTTGGGGACTCTCTTGCCTCAGCTGATGTCAGAAAAAGTGAATAACTGTTTAACTTGCGGGAAACAAATACCTCATAAAGATTTCCACTCTTACTGCTTACCTTGTTTAGGCCCAGACTACGACGTAGCAGCTTGTCTAGCCTGTGCTTCTTTTAACCGACGGACGCTTAGACGTCGGTCGGAATTTGCTGAGGAGTTTTTCGGCTCCGATTTTGCTTACATTATGCCGTCGGATCCTCCGACTACGCAAATATCTAAAAAGCGCAAGGAAAAGGACCGACACTCGCGGTCCGCGGTTTCGGCCGAAACCACGGTTAAGCCAACCGCTAGTGTCTCGGTTTCGGCTGAAACCGAGCAAGCGGTTCTTCCTTCAGCCGAAAACTTACCTCCTACCGAGGCCTCTTCCAACCTGGTGGAATCGGCTTCTGAAATCCCACCTGCTCTTGCAGGTTCCCAGGAATTATCTGACACTATCCCCTTGGATATTTCAACCCCTGCACGTGGAGCTGCTAGGCCACCTGCAACCATGTCTATTAAGGCCTTTGCCAGGGCTAAAGCAGCTAAATCTACTAAATCTGTGCCTGCTAAGACCCCCTCTCACAGGCCTAGCTCTAGTTCACAAATGCTTAGTCTAGCAGAGGATCTCATTTCTTTGATCCGGGGATCCCAACCTCACCCAGACAGGGCCTCTCACCCACCTCCAGAGAAGAGGCCTAGAGCAGAGCCCCCTGAGCCAGTTTCTACAGATGACTCCTCTGATGATTCAGATAATACAAACCCTCCAGAGGGCCCTTTCTCCCCTTATGAGGACTCTGATGCTGAAGAGTCCATTCCTTCTGCCTCTCCGCCTGAGGAATTTTCCTTTGGGGAAACCTTGCATGCTATGAGGGAACAATTTCAGTGGCAGGGCCAGGATTTTTCAGACTCTAGAAAAGGCTTAGAACTTTTCTGCATTTACCACAACATAGGCCTTTAGCCATCCCTCCAGTTCTCTCTGTTGTGGATGATGCATTTAATGATGCTTGTACTGCTCCTGATTCACTACCTCTGGCCCCTGCTAAGCCCGATAGGTACTACAGGGTCCCGGACACGCATTATCATTTGTATAAGGCTCCTTTTGCAGATCCCGAGACTATCTCCCAGGGACCTAAGGCTGTAGCAGCTACCTCTGCCAAAAACCCCCTCCCCTCTGAAAGGGAATCCAGGTCCTTAGAGAGATGGGGTAAAAAAGTTTACACTTCTGCTACTCTTTCAGCTAGGGCCTTGAACTGTCAATTCCACATGATCCAGTATCAAGAATTTATGTTAGACCAGTTAACCAAAAAACTGTCCTCGGATGAACCATTAGACAAAAAATCTGTACAGGAAATGGTACATAACATTCAGCAGGTCAGTAATAATTCCTTAAAATGCGGCTATGATGCACTGGAGGCTTCCTTTAGATCAGCCATGACTGGCACAGTGATCAGAAGACATGCATGGTTAAAAGAGCAGGCCTTACCAGACCATGTCAAATCAAAGCTACTAGATGCTCCCATGGACAAGATCAATTTGTTTGGCTCTCCTGCACAACAGGTGCTGAAGAAGATGGAAGAGAAGGCAAAATCTGTCCAGACAGTGAAAGATTTCTTACAGGTCCAACCTCCAAGGTTTAGCAGGAATTGGCCCTCCAAGAATTGGTCCTTTCCAGACACCTCCAGAGCTCAGAGAGGCAGGAATAGGCGCTCAAGAGGCAGAAGTCAATCCAGAGGTGCCTACAGGGACGCCAGTGGCAGGGTAACAACCAGTGAGGTACAGCCACAGATACAGCCACCACCACTACTACAGGACAATCACAGTGACTTGGCTCTGGCACCGCCTACCAGGGAACAACTAGAAGCACCCTTAGGCGGGAAGCTAGCCTTATTTTCAGTAAACTGGCATTTCATCACAGGAGACAAGTGGATTTTGCAGACAATAGACCAAGGTTACAGGTTTCACTTCCATACTCTACCAAGGAAGAGAGGAATGCCAAACCTACCTCCAAATCAAAAGGCAGAAGCTCTAAAACAAATAACTCACTTACTAAGGATGAGAGCTGTAGAAAAGGTACCATCTATGGAGCAAGGACAGGGATTTTACTCCAGGCTCTTCCTGGTACCAAGAAAAGAAAACAAATGGAGACCTATTCTCGACCTGTCCGCTTTAAACACATTCCTCATTGTTCCAAAATTCAAAATGCTGACCCTACAGCAGCTTCTTCCCATGTTGGGCAAGGAGTCTTGGCTGGTAACTCTAGATCTCAAGGAGGCATACCTGCACGTCCCCATATGACCAAATTGCAGAAGATACCTCAGATTTCTTGCAGGATCAGAGCATTATCAATTCTCAGCATTGCCCTTTGGCTTATCTACTGCCCAGAGTGTTCACGAAATGCCTGGCATCAGTAATTGCTCATTGCAGGCTTCAGGGAATCCAAATCTACCCTTACCTGGACGACTGCCTGATACAAGCGGACAACAAAACAAGCTAACAGAAGACTTGAAAAGGGTCATTTATCTACTGCAAGCCCTGGGATACACAGTCAATATAAAAAGTCAAGGCTGATGCCATCCCAAAGGATAACCTTTTGGGTGCAGAGCTGGACACATCAAAACAAATGGCATTCCTAACAGTAGAAAAACAGGAGCAACTCCCTCTCTACTTCTTGGCATTAACAAAGCAGAACCAGCTAACAGCAAGAAAAGTCCTGCAAGCCTTGGGTTTCATGGCATCCTGCGTAATATTGGTTCCACATGCCAGACTGCATATGAGAAAGTTACAGTGGTACCTAAGGAATTTATGGTCTCAGCACAAGCACAGCCTAGAAACCCAAATTCCAATAATCCCATGTCTGAAACAAGAATTCCAATGGTGGGCTCAGGCCTGTCAATCAAACAAAGGACTGCCCTTCCACAACACTCAACCAAGCCAGACCATCACAACGGACGCCTCAGACCTCGGTTGGGGGCGCACATGCTGGACAAATGCATACAAGGCTTATGGACTCAAGACCAGCTGCACCTACACATAAATCAAAAGGAAATGCTGGCAGTAAAACTGGCAATTCAGACATTCAGACCATTTCTCCAACAAGGTCAACTGTTGATAAGGACAGACAACACCACAATTATGTGGTACATCAACAAACAGGGAGGCACACATTCGTACCCTCTATGCCGAATGGCAATGGACCTCTGGAATGTGGCCCTGAGCTTCAACATTCAGTTACAAGCAATTTTTGTGCCAGGAAAAGAAAACATTCTAGCAGACATACTAAGCAGAACTACCACGGATGCCCACGAATGGATGCTGCATCCGGACATCTTCAAAACCATTACAAGAAAGTGGGGACTACCAGAAATAGACTTATTTGCATCCCCACACAATCACCAACTGAAGAAATTCTGCACAAGGACGTACCACCCACTTGCTTGGAAAGTGGACTCCCTATCTTTCAGTTGGAAAAACCTGACAGCATATGCATTCCCACCACTTCCTTTGATGCACAAGGTGCTATTGAAAATCAAAGAGGACCGACCAAGGATCATCCTGATAGCTCCAGACTGGCCAAGGCAACATTGGTACCCATTGCTGAGGAGCATGTCTCGGGAACAAATATGGACTCTACCTCTAGTTCCCTTACTGTTAACACAGAACAACTACAACACCCTGCATCCAAACCTGAAAACACTGCAGCTGTCTGCCTGGAACAGTGCATAAGACCAAATAACCCAGATTTATCTCAAAGGGTTAAAGACATTATCTTGGAGGCTCGCAGACCCTCAACAAGAAAAAATTATTCAGCAAAATGGAAAAGATATCACATTTGGAGTACTGCAAAGGGAGAAAATGTGTCACTGGTAAACATAGCCAACATCCTGGAATACTTGGCAGAGTTCTTCCACAACGGCCTGTCCTATTCTTCCATTAAGATTCATGCATCAGCTATTTCAGCAGAATACAACTTGGATCCTCCTGTCTTCTCACATCCTCTGCTCAGGCAGTTTCTGAGAGGAATTAAAAATGTAAAACCACCTAGGAAACCACCATTGCCAGCATGGGACTTAAATTTTGTGCTAGAAAAGTTGACACTCCCTCCTTTCGAACCAGCAGCAACAGCAGACTTACAATACTTAAGATGGAAAACTGCTTTTCTGCTTGCAATCACTTCAGCAAGAAGGGTATCTGAGCTACAGGCATTAATGGCAGTACAGCCCTTCCTGATCTTCCATCAAGATAGAGTGTCCATGAGAACAAATCCTACTTTTATGCCAAAGGTGGTCTCCAGGGTATCTTTAAATCAAGCTATCCATCTACCTACATTCTTCCCCAACCCACAGAACAGGGGAGAAAGACTGTTGCATACCTTGGATGTACATAGACAACTGCGCTACTACCTGGACAGGACCAAGGGCAATAGAAAAACTGACCAGCTACTGGTAGCATATGCAACAGGGATGGAAGGAAAAGCAATTTCAAAACAGACAATCTCTAAGTGGATAGGAAATTGCATTAGATTTTGTTACTCTTACCATGGGAAGAAAACTCCAGAAAACATCAGACCTCACTCTACAAGGGCAACAGCCACTACCACAGCTTTTCTACGAGGAGTGGCTACCAAAGACATTTTAGAGGCTGCTACTTGGAGCTCCGTGCATACATTTGCCAAGCATTATAATTTACCTTTATACTCCAGATCCCGAGCAGGTTTTGCCACTGCTGTTTTGCAAGGGATCTTAACTACACCATAATCTTATTTCTCCTCCTCCCCCAGTTTGGCTATGGTATTCTACCTATTTGTAAGGACTGCAGATGCATCCTTGAAGGACATAGTACAGTTTTGTACCTACCATAAATGTAGATGTCCGATAGGCATGCATCTGCAGTCAGGATTACCCACCCTCCTTCCCCTCTGTGGTACTCCTAGGGTACTTGCCCATCTTGTAGCTAGCTGGGGGAATCTATTATGGTGTATTTGTTTGTATATATGTACATACATGCTTATTTTTTGTTTGCTCTCTACTATTTGGAACCATTTGCATTATCCAAATTTAGCATTCCTAGAGGGCACCTGGCATCTGGGGCAAGAAACACTGAGGAAAATGGCGTCGGCTGATGCCTTTATACCCGAAGAACTGAAGCTATGACGTCGGGTGAAGTGCGACACCAGCCGAGGCCAGACCCAGACTTTGGAATCCGGCCGACCGAAGGGCTGCCTGATGACAGGACAAACCATTTGTAAGGACTGCAGATGCATGCCTATCGGACATCTACATTTATGGTAGGTACAAAACTGTACTTTCTTCGCAGCCTTTCCCAGGCTTAGCTTTGGCATCTTGCCTGGTAACAGATCTGTTGGTTCCGGAAGGGGGAAGTTCCTATATCCTCATCTTCAAACTCTGCATTTAACTGCCTGGCTAATACTTTAAATCTTTCCCAACAGGTGGTTAAAGTTCTTCATGAGGCCAGGAGGCCTAGCACCAGAAAATCCTATGCAGATAAATGGAAGAGATTTTGCTCTTGGATGCAGGCTAAAGGAGAAAACACTTATCATCCTTCTCTTTCTCTCATTCTTGATTACCTAGCAGGATTGCTTAATGGTGGACTTTTCCTTTTCTTCAATAAAAATTCACGCTTCAGCAATTGTCCTTTTGAGCAACCCATTTTTCTCACCCCTTGATGAAGCAGTTCCTGAGGGGAGCTAGCAATCTTAGACCTCCCAGAAAAGCTCCTAATCATGCTTGGGATCTTAATTTTGTCCTGGAAAAGCTTACTCTGCCTCCCTTTGAACCAGCTGCTTCTGCAGATTTGAAGTTTCTCTCCTGGAAGACTGCTTTTCTTTTGGCTATTACTTCAGCCAGAAGGGTATCAGAGCTGCAAGCCTTAATGGCAGTAGAACCTTTCATTATTTTTCACTCAGATCGGGTTTCTCTGAGAACTAATCCCTCCTTTATGCCTAAGGTAGTTTCCAGTTTAGCCCTTAACCAGTCTATTCACCTGCCTACATTTTCAGCAATCCCCAGAATAAAGGGGAAAGGATTCTGCACTCTCTTGATGTGCATAGACAGCTGAGATTTTACTTGGAGAGAACTAAATCCTTTTGAAAATCTGAACAGTTGTTGGTTAATTTTGCTCCTGGAGCTCAGGGTAAAGCTGTTTCAAAACAAACCATCTCCAATTGGATTGCTCACTCTATTCACTTTTGTTTCCTGCAGCATGGGAAGGTTCCCCCTCAGGGTATTAGGACACATTCTACTAGAGCAGCCTCTACCTCTGCAGCTTTTCTGTGAGGTGTGCTTACTAAGGACATTCTAGAAGCAGCTACTTCGTCTTCTGGCCATACTTTCAGAAAGCATTACAATCTACCCTTTAAATCCAGGGCTGGTTTTGCCTCTGCAGTTTTGCAGGGCCTTCTTACCAACCCTTAATCTGTGATCCTTCATCCCCCTCTTTGTCTTTTTCCTGGGTTTTGGGAATTAACCCATATGTTAGGACTGCTACAGTGAAACACAAAGAACATAGTACAGTTGTGTACGCTTGCCATAAATGTAGATGTTAGAGTGTATTCACTGTTGCAGTCCTGGTTTCCTACTCTCCATTCCCCCTTTTTTCCTAAGGCACAGACTATAAACATTTATTTTCTGTGTGGCCTGTTTCCAGGGTGTTTCCTAACTGGGATAGCCTTCTTTTGGGGGCTCCTGACAGTTAAAGGCAAGAAAAACTGAGGAAATGTGTCGGCTGCCTCCCTTTATACCTGACGTTCTGATCAGTTTTACAACCGGCAGCAGCCGACATCATATACACCGAGGACTCTGATATTCGGGCCGACTGAGGGCTACTGGGAGCCGGATAACCCATATCTTAGGACTGCAACAGTGAGTACACTCTAACATCTACATTTATGGCAAGTGTACACAACTGTACTTTCTCTATCTTCTCAGTATCAGGGCTATTCAACGTGTCCCAGCAGAACAACGGGGGCAAGGTTTTTATTAAAGACTTTTTCTGGTACCCAGAAAAGAAAACTCCTGGTGTCCTATCCTGGACCTCTCTATTCTCAACACCTTTCTGGTGGTTTCAAAATGCTAACTCTTCAACAGCTTCTTCCTATGCTAGCCAAGGATGCCTGGCTGGCAACCCTAGACTAAAAGGAAGCTTACCTGCACATCCCAATAAGAGAATCCTGCAGACAATACCTGCATTTTAGGGTGGACTCCATGCACTTCCAGTTCTCTGCACTTCCCATTGGCTTATCTACTGCACCCAGAGTGTTTACAAAGTGTCTAGCTCCAGCCATTGCATTTTGCAGGCAGAGAAATATTCAGATTTACCCATAGATGATTGTCTGATTCAGGCAGAAAGCCAGGACTTGATATTACAACACCTGGCATTTGTAAAGAAACTTCTAGCCTCACTGGGGTACACCATTAACGAAAAGAAATCTCACCATTACCCTGCCAACAGATTGTATTTCTGGGAGCAAGCTTGAACACAACTTCCCAGATGGCATTCCTCACTCCAGAGAAACAAGTTTATTTAACAACCCACTTCAAACTATTGGCCACAGAAACCCAGCTATGTGCAAGGAAAATACTGAAAGCTCTGGGGTTCATGGCCTCTTGCATTCTGCTAATTCCATATGCAAGACTGCATATGTGGAAAATCCAATGGTATCTAAAAAGTCTATGGTGTCACCATTCTCAGGACCTAGAAACAATGATTCCCATCATTCCTTGTCTAAGGACAGAGTTCCTTTGGTGGGCAGAGGCCTGCTACCACAGCAAGGGACTCCCTTTCACTCTACCCCCTGCCACCCATACCCTAACAACAGATGTGTCAGACTATGCATGGGGGGGGGCTCACATGGCAGGGCAGTGCATTCAGGGCAAATGGAACCAGAGACAGATGCACCTGCATATCAAAAAGAAGTGTTAGCTGTACAGAATGCTCTGACAGCCTTCAATGACCTTATGCTTCCAGGACAACTATTGGTAAAGACAGACAACACCACAGTTATGTGGTACATAAGCAGAGGGGAACCCACTCATACCCTCTCTGCAGACTAGCCATGGCTCTGTGGAACACAGCCTTGAGCTGCCAAGTACACCTGCAAGCTCAATCCCTGTCAGGCAAACTAAATGCACTGGCAGATGACTTAAGCAGAAATCTCATGGACCCACACAAATGGAAACTAGAACTCAAAATATTCAACATCTTGAGGAACATGAATGGGGGACTCCAGAGATGGACCTGTTTGCCGCCCCTCAGAACTACCAGTTGAACAAATTCTGCACCAGAACTCTCCACAGTCAAGCTTGGAAAGTGGATGCCTTGCCCTTTACCTGGGAAAGCCTCTTGGTTTATGCCTTTTGCCCTCTGCCTCTCCTCTTGAAGGTCCTACTAAAGATCAAACAGGACAAGCCAAGGACAATACTGATTGCACCAGACTGGCCATGCCAGCACTGGTACCCCCTCTTGCGCAGTATGACACTGCTACAACCATGGCACCTGCCTCAGACCCCTTCCCTGCTGTCCCAGCAGGCAGGCCAGATTCTGCACCCTCAGCTTCAAACCCTGAAACTTGCAGCCTGGCTAATTCCATGAGCTCTCCACTACCATCCCTCAGTAAGCAGGTGTTGGATGTCATTCTGGAGGCAAGGAGGCCTAGTACCAGAAAATCCTATGCTGAAAAGTGGAAAAGATACTGTTCCTGGCGCCAGGCTCAGGGTATGGACACACTGGTGCCCAGCTTACCTCATATTCCAGAGTACTTAACAGAAATGCTCCACAAGAGCCTATCCTTCTCATCAGTTAAGATTCATGCCTCTGCTATTTCAGTACATTGTAATACTGAGCCACCCCTCTTCTCTCACCCTTTGCTAAAACAATTCCTTAGAGGTGCTAAAAATGTAAGACCCCCCAGGAGAGCTCCCACTTCAGCCTGGGACCTTAAGTTTGTATTGGAAAAGCTCAACCCCCCTTTGAGCCAGCTGCGACAGCAGAGTTATAATTTGGAAAGCAGTCTTACTTCTAGCCATCACTTCCACGAGAAGAGTGTCTGAATTACAGGCCATCATGGCAGTGGAACCCTTCATTATCTTCCATGTGGACAGGGTTTCCCTCCGGACTAATCCTTCCTTTATGCCCAAGGTGGTGTCTAGTGTGGCCCTAAACCAGTCCATTCATTTGCCTATTTTTTTTCCCTAATCCACAAAACAAAGGGGAATGGATACTGCACTCTCTGGATGTGCACAGACAACTTAGATTCTATTTGGACAGGACTAAGTCTCTCAGAAAATCTGAGCAGCTGCTAGTTGGCTTTGCTGCATGGACAGAGGGGAAGGCCATTTCAAAGCAAACCATTTCCAAATGTATAGCCCATTGTATTCATTTCTGCTACATGCACCATGGAAAACCTACCCCACAGGGGATAAGATCACATTCCACCAGGGCTGCATCTACCTCTGCGGCATTTCTCAGAGGAGTTCCTACCAGGGACATTCTGGAAACTGCTACCTGGAGCTCTGTACATACCTTCACCAAGCATTACCACCTGCCTATCTTTTCTAAATCCAGAGCTGGATTTGCCACAGCAGTCTTGCAGGGCTTAATAGCTGGCCCTAATGCTCTTTAACTACCTCCTTCCTTCCTTAGCTTTGGGAATCAACCCAAATGTGATGACTGCAGCAGTGAAACATGAACATATTACAGTTTTGTACACTTTACCATAAATGTACACTTTGGATGATGTCCTTCAAGAATGCAACTGCAGTCCTGACATATGGGTTGTCCTGCCTCAGGCAGCCCTTCGGTCGGCCGGATTCCAAAGTCTGGGTCCGGCGTCGGCTGATGTCGCCTCCTCCCCGACGTCAGAGCGGCTGGGGTATAAAAGCATCAGCCGACGCCATCTTCTTCAGTCTTTCTTGCCGCACGGTGCCCAAAGCAGAAGCAGTTCGCAAGTGCCGGTCAGTCAGCTCCTGTGTTTTCAGTTGCCGAAGTCATCTAAAAAGCTAAGTACCCCGTTGGGGAACATTTTTTCTTGCCTCAGCCGATGTCAGAACAAATTGAGAAAGTTAACAATTGTTTGTCTTGTGGTAAACAAATACCTCATAAGGACTTCCATTCTTACTGCCTCCCTTGCCTGGGCCCAGACCACGACGTCTCGGCCTGTGCCACCTGCGCTTTCTTTAATAAGCGCACTCTCAGGCGCCGGGCAGAATTTGCCGAAAACTTTTTTGGTGAATCCTTCGTTTATACCATGCTGTCGGAACAACCGACAGCACCAACTACCAAAAAACGTAAGGACCGGGACCGACACCCTCGGCCCGCGTCTTCTACCGATACTACTCCTAAGCCCTCCGCGAGTGCTTCGGCCCCTTCGGAAGCGGTTAGTGAACCACTCCAGGCCGACGACACCGCATTAACTCGTTCTTCAGTCTTGGAGCCTACACCGGTGCCGGTTGTTGATTTTCCTCCAGAAACCGAAGTTCTCGATCTACCCGACACCATTCCTGTTGATAAGGTTACCCCTGCACGTGGGGCAGCTAGGCCTCCTGTATCCATGTCCATTAAGGCTTTTGCACGTGCCAAGGCCGCCAGCCAGGCCATGGCCCATCCTAAGCCTACCTCTCAGGCCCCTTCCTCTGATAGACAGATCTTGTCTCTTGCTGCAGATTTAATCTCTCTTATTAGGGGGTCTCAGTCCCATCCAGACAGAGGTTCTCAGCCACCTGCAGAAAAAAGGCCTAGAACTGAGCAGGCTGATGACCTCTCTTCAGATGAAGCCTCTGGGGTTTCAGAGCATTCAGACACCCAAGAAGAATCCTTCCAAGCCTATGAAGACTCTGATGCTGAGGAATCAATTCCCTCTGCCTCCCCTCCGGAGGATTTTTCTTTCGGTGAAGTCCTCCACTCCATGAGGGAACATTTTAAGTGACAGGGTCAGGAATTTTCTGATTCTAGGAAAAGGCTCCGTACCTTCCTCAAGTTACCTCAGCACAGGCCTTTGGCTATCCCTCCAGTTTTGGATGTCCTGGATGATGTCTTTTCAGATTCCAGTGCTTCCCCTGATTCCCTCCCTCCTGCTCCTGTCAAGCCAGACAGATATTACAGGGTCCCTGACACTCACAAGCATTTCTTTAAGGCCCAAACTGTGGATCTAGAAACTATCTCACAGGGCCCCAAAGGAGTGGCTTCTTCCTCGGCCAAAAATCCACTACCAGCTGACAGGGAAGCAAGGTCCCTGGAGAGATGGGGTAAAAAAGTTTATACCTCTACCACCCTTGCTATGAGGTCACTTAACTGCCTTTTTCATATGTTTAAGTACCAGGATTATTTGCTGGATGATTTGCAGAAAAAGCTAGCCTCTCCTGAGCCTATAGATAGGAAGGCTTTGCAGGATTTGGTTCATAATTCTCAGCAGGTTAGTAACCATTTTCTACAGTGTGGTTATGATGCATTGGAGGCTTCATGTAGGGCAGCTATGACAGGGGCTGTTATACGTAGACATGCTTGATTAAAAGAACAGCCACTGCCAGATCATGTTAAAGTAAAGCTCCTGGACGCACCTCTGGATAAACAGAAGCTTTTTGGTGCTAATGCTCAGGATGTGTTAGTCTATTGAGGAGAAGGCAAAGTCTGTACAGACAGTAAAAGATTTCCTCCAGGTTCAGCCACCCAGATTCAGCAGGAATTGGCCTTCAAAGAATTGGTCCTTTCCAGACTCAGACAAGTTTCAAAGGGGAAAGAACAGGCGTGCACGAGGTAGAGGGCAATATCGAGGCTCCTACAGGGGCCGCCAGTGGCAACCTCAAAATCAAAGAAGTGGCACAGGTACTTCACCTGCACCACAGGGACAATCACAATGACTTACATATCACTCCGCCTACCAGGGCTCAAAGAGACGCACCTTTAGGCGGAAAATTATCTCTATTCTCAAAAAACTGGCACATTATAACAAAGGACAATTGGATTCTGGACATAATAGACAGAGGTTACAAGTTCCACTTCCATACTTTACCAACAGGACAAGGCATGCCAAACCTGCCACAAAATCAAAGGGCAGAGGCACTCGGAGAAGTCTCAAAGCTGTTACAAATAAAAGCAATAGAGAAGGTTCCTCCTCAGGAACAAGGCCAGGGATTTTACTCAAGACTGTTCCTTGTTCCAAGAAAACAAAAGCAATGGAGACCTATTTTGGACTTGTCCATACTAAATACTTTTCTCATGGTGCCAAAATTCAAGATGCTGACCTTACAGCAACTTCTTCCCATGTTGGGCAAGGGGTTGTGGCTGGTTACTCTGGACCTCAAGGAGGCATACCTGCATGTCCCTATCAGACACAGTTGCAGAAGATACCTCAGATTTCTTGCAGGAACAGAGCATTATCAATTCTCAGCATTGCTGTTTGGCTTATCTACTGTGCCCAGAGTATTCACAAAATGCCTGGCATCAGTAGTGGCACACTGCAGACTCCAGGGAATTCAAATATACCCCTATCTGGATGACTGCCTCATACAAGCAGACAGCAAACAAACCTTGACAAAACACTTGAATTATGTCATTCAATTGCTACAGGCTTTGGGATACACAGTCAACATTCAAAAATCAAGACTGCTGCCATCCCAAGAGATTATTTTTCTAGGAGCAAAGTTGAACACACAGCTACAAATGGCATCTCTCACAGAGGAGAAACAAGAACATTTAACAGGCTACTTCAAAAGTCTAGCAAAACTAACCCACCTGACCGCAAGGAAGACCCTGCAGGCCCTGGGGTTCATGGCATCTTGCATTCTTCTAATACCTCTGGCAAGACTACACATGAGAAAACTGCAATGGTACCTCAAAAGCTTGTGGACTCAACACAGCCACAACCTGGAACACAGTTCCTCTCATACCATGCCTACAAAGGGAATTTTTATGGTGGGCTCAAGCAAGTCACTTAAACGAAGGTATGCCTTTCAACAAAGCTCCAACAAATCAAGCTATTACAACAGACGCCTCAGACCATGGATGGGGGGCGCACATGGACGGCAGATGCATTCAAGGGCAATGGACTCCCATGGAAAGGCATCAGCACATAAATCAAAAAGAGATGTTGTCAGTGATACATGCAGTAGAAGCCTTTGGAAAATCTCTTCAGCAAGGCCATCTGCTAATAAGGACAGACAACACCACTGTCATGTGGTACATAAACAAACAAGGGGGCACTCATTCCTACCCTCTCTGCAGACTAACAATGACTCTTTGGGAAAAGTCCCTGAAACTGAAGATCTACTTGCAATCCCAGTTTGTTCCGGGCAAGGACAATGTTCTGGCAGACAGGTTAAGCAGAAATTTCTTGGATCCACATGAATGGATGCTGCACCCACGCATTTTCTCACAAATAGCAACTGCATGGGGAAGGCCAGATATAGACCTCTTTGCATCTCCTCTCAATCATCATCTGGAAAGGTTTTGCACAAGGATTTACCATCCTCTAGCCTGGAAAATGGATGCTCTTTCCTTCAGTTGGAATGCCCTAACAATTTATGCATTTCCTTCCCTGATTTTAATCACCAGGGTGTTACTGAAGATCAAGGCAGAAAAACCAAGAGGAATCTTGATAGCTCCAGACTGGCCAAGGCAACACTGGTACCCACTGCTACTGAGCATTACTCACACCAAACCGTGGCCCTTGCCTCCATGGCCTCAGCTCCTGACTCAGCACAACTACAAAACTGTTCATCCGAAGCTGCAAACCTTAAAGCTGACAGCTTGGAGAGTTCGATGACTGGGATCCATGACTCCCTCTCCAAAGAAGTTCAGGAAATTTTGTTGGAGGCACGCAGACCTTCCACCAGAAAAACATATTCGGCCAAATGGAAGGGATTCACCATCTGGAATGTCAACAAGGGCCAGGATGCATCCCTGATGAGCATACCTCTGATATTGGAATACTTGGCAGAAATGTTACGCAGTGGCCTTTCATACTCTTCCATCAAAATCCACGCTTCAGCAATCTCAGCACATTACAACTGTGAACCGCCAGTGTTTTTGCACCCTTTGCTAAGGCAGTTTCTAAGGGGTATAAAGAATATCAAACCTCCAAGGAAACAACCAATCCCTGCATGGGACCTCAACTACGTCTTGGAAAAATTAACTCTTCCTCCTCTTGAACCAGCAGCATCTTCAGAAATGCAATTCCTATCTTGGAAAACTGTTTTCCTGTTGGCAGTCACCTCAGCAAGAAGATTGTCGGAGATACAGGCCCTTATGGCAGTTCCTCCTTTCCTCATCTTTCATCAGGACAGAGTTTCTCTTAGGACCAATCCTTCATTCATGCCTAAGGTGATATCCAGGGTGTCCCTAAACCAAGCAATTCACCTGCCTACTTTCTTTCCTAACCCTCAAAACAAAGGGGAAAAGCTGTTGCATACTTTAGACATTCACAGACAGCTACGCTACTACTTGGACAGAACCAAGTCTACCAGGAAGTCTGACCAACTGTTCGTAGCCTATGCACCTGGGGCACAAGGAAAGGCAGTCACCAAGGAAACTATCTCAAAATGGATTGGACACTGCATCAGATTCTGTTATTCATTCCAGGGAAAAAGTGTGCCAGTCAATATTAGACCACACTCCACCAGAGCAATGGCCACATCCACAGCCTTTCTAAGAGGAGTGGCTACAAAGGATATTCTAGAGGCTGCTACATGGAGCTCCATGCATACATTTACCAAACACTACAACCTGCCTTTATACTCCAGATCCCGAGCAGGCTTTGCTTCGGCAGTCCTGCAGGGCCTTCTAGCTACACCTTCTCTTCCTTAGTCCTACCACCCCCAGCTTGGCTATGGTATTCAACCCATATGTCAGGACTGCAGTTGCATTCTTGAAGGACATAGTACAGTTTTGTACCTACCATAAATGTAGATGTCCGATAGATATGCAGCTGCAGTCAGGTTTTCCCTCCCTCCTACCCCTCTGTTTTTTCCCTTGGGTCCATTCCCCCCCCTTTTTTCCCTATAAGCTGGGGTTATCTGTTATGGTGTATCTGTTTATTACTGTTGTGCTTTTTTGGATTTTTTGTTTATCCATACACAAAAATTTAGCCTTCCTTGGAGGGCACCTGGCATCTGGGGCAAGAAACACTGAAGAAGATGGTGCCGGCTGATGCTTTTATACCCCAGCCGCTCTGACGTCGGGGAGGAGGCGACATCAGCCGACGCCGGACCCAGACTTTGGAATCTGGCCGACCGAAGGGCTGCCTGAGGCAGGACAAACCCATATGTCAGGACTGCAGTTGCATATCTATCGGACATCTACATTTATGGTAGGTACAAAACTGTACTTTCTTCGTGTTTCACTGTTGCAGTCATTACATTTGGGTTATCTGCTTGCAGTAGCCCTCAGTCGGCCTGATTAACAAAGTCTTGGGCCCTGCGTCGGTTGCTGTCCCTTCTTCCATGACGTCAAGTCGGCAGGGGTGTAAAACATGCAGCCAATGCCATTACATCAGTCTCTCTTGCCGTGCGGTGCCCGAAGCAGAAGCAGTTTGCAAGTGCCGGTCGGCCGACTCCTGAAATTTTCGTTTTTTTTTTTTTTTGAGTTTCAGAACCAAAGTCTTCAACTAAAGCTATGTACTCATTGGGGAAACTTTCTTGCTCCTTACCGATGTCAGTAAAAGTTAATAATTGCATTACTTGTGGAAAGCAAATACCTCTCAAAGATTTTAATTCGTACTGTATTCTTTGCCTAGGCCCTGACCACAACGTACCTTGCTGTCGGTTTTGTGCCTTATTTAATCAGAGCACTGTCATCTGTATATTTTCGCCTCTAAATATTTCGGTTCTCGGTTCAATTATCCAGAAATGTCGGCTAGCCATCCGACTACTGGTATTCTAAAAAAATGCAAAGATAAAGACAGAGACAGGCCGCATAGGTCCAAAGCTGCTGACAACGCTTCTCCTAAGCCAGTCTTCAGTTTGCCGGTACTAGGTACTTTCGCATCCCGATACCTGCTACTTCTGATTCGCAGGCCTCTACGGAGACCCATTTGGAGTCCGGTATGCCGCGAGATGCTTCAACTGTGGAACCTGCGGATGTCTCTACCTTGTAGCCACTGTGCATGCACCGGCTTCTGAGGGTGTATTCACGGCTACGGACTTGCATATTAAATCGACGCCTCCTTCTTCATTTAGGCCTAAACCTCGAACCATGCCTAAGAAACCGATGCCCAGGCCGCATGCTGAGGCCTCTATGCCTAAAAAACAAATGATAAGAATGGCTGAAGATCTTATAACTCTAATCAGGGGAAGCCAACCACCCCCTTCTAAGAGACCTAGGACTGAAGTTGTTTATGAATCTTCTGACTAGGATTCTGATTTTTCTGATGATTTGGATTTACCCTTGTCTACTTATGAGGATTCTGATGCATAGGGCTCCATTCCCTCTGCTTCCCCTCCAGAGGATTTTTCTTTTGGTTAAACCTTACATACTCTAAGGGAGCATTTCCACTGGGAAAGCCAGGTTTTTTCTGATTCAAAAAAGAGGCTTAGGGATTTCTTACTCCTGCCTCACCATAGGCCTTTAGCTATACCGCCTGTACTAGACATTATTGATGATACCTTTTCGGAATCTAGTTCAGCCCCAGATTCTTTGCCTCCTGCTCCCAGAAAACCTGACCGATATTACAGGGTTCCTGATTCACACAAGTTCCTTTTTAAAAATCCTATTGCAGATCCAGAGACTATTTCACAGGGACCAAAGGGCATTAAGGCTTCTACTGCTAAAAATCCTACCCCTTCTGATAGAGACTCCAGGGTGCTGGATAGATGGGGTAAGAAGGTTTACACTTCTGCCACCTTGGCCATTAGGGCTATAAACTGCCAGTTACATATGTTAAAGTGTCAACAACATGTTATTGGACTGCTTAAACAGAAAATGATGTTGATTCCTGACTGTGCTGAAAACAAATAATTACAGGATTTAATGCATTCTGCTGAACAGGTTGGAAAACATACTTTGCAATGTGGATTTGATTCATTAGAGGCCTCTTTCAGGGCTGCTGTTACTGTGTCTGTGCTCAGAAGGCATGCTTGGCTTAAGGAGCAGTCTGCCTGATCATGTTAAAGCTAAACTGTTGGATGCTCCCTTAAATCAGGACTGCCTGTTTGGCAACAAAGCTGAGGAAATTCTTAAAAAGATAGAAGATAAAGCTAAATCTATGCAAACTGTTAAAGATTTCTTACAAGGTCAACCTCCAAGATTTAGTAGGCATTGGCCCTCTAAGAATTGGTCCTTTCCAACCCCTTCCAGGTCTTCTCAATCCAAACCCAGACACAGCAGAAACTCCAGGTTTCAGTCCCAGGGGATGCACAAGACTAAGCAGTAGGGGGTTTCTGCATCCATATCTGGGAGTAGTAAGATTCCCCCTTTTGGAAAACCGTCTCAATGACTTGCTTTTAAAACTTCCAAGCACTTCCCAACTGAATGCTCCTTTAGGCGGAAAGTCTGCAGGCAAAAAACTGGAACTCATTACCCAGGGCAAATGGGTTTTAAATATAGTATCCCAAGGATACAGATTTCACTTCCACACGTTACCTACACCAAGTTGGGTGGCCAGGTCTACCCCCAAATCAGTGGGCAGAGGCCCAGAATCAAGTACTCTCCCTCTTAAGCATGGGGGCTATTCAGTTGGTACCAGAAGAGGAAAAGGGACAAGGTTTCTATTCAAGACTTTTCCTGGTACCCAGAAAAGACCATTCTTGGCATCCTATCCTGGACCTTTCTACTCTAAATACCTTTCTGGTGATTCCAAAATTCAAGATGCTGATTCTTCACTAGCTGCTTCTTATGCTAGGCAACACTAGACTTAAAAGAAGCATACCTGCACATCCCTATCAGGGAGTCTTGCAGAAGATACCTACGCTTCAAAGCAGGCTACATGCACTATCAGTTATCTGCACTGCCCTTTGGCTTATCTACTGCGCCCAGGGTATTCACAAAGTGCCTAGCTCCAGTCACTGCCTTTTGCAGGCAAAGGAATATTCAAATATACCCATACCTGGACGATTGTCTAATTCAGGCAGAGAGCCAGGACATACTTTTGAATCATCTGGCTTTTGTTCAAAGGGTGCTGACTTGTCTGGGGTACACAATAAACAAAAAGAAATCACACCTGGTACCCTGTCAACAAATTATATTCCTGGGAGCAAGCTTGAATACAACTTCCCAGATGGCTTTCCTCATGCCAGAGAAACTGATTAATTTGACAACCTACTTCAAACAAGTGGCCACAAAAACCCAGCTATCTGCAAGGCAAATACTGCAAGCCTTGGGGTTCATGGCCTCCTGCATTCTTCTGATTCCATATGCAAGGCTGCATATGAGGAAACTACAATGGTATCTCAAAAGCCTATGGTGCCAACATTCTCAGGATCTAGAAGCAATGATCTGATATTGTTAATTCTCGTTCATTCGTTATGCATGGGTATCAGTTCCAAGCTCGGAACCGAGCCGGCCATTTTCCAAGCTCACGTCAGCTTCAAACTCTCAAGCTGAACTTACCCACAATTCCCCTCTCTGTTATCTCAGATTTCATTTGCCGTATTGCCTTCCGGTCGTGTCAAGCTACTTCTCCTGAGCTAAGTACAGTCAGTTGTTGTTTAATTGCTTTACAAATTACTTTTCTGTCAGAAAAGTTGATATTTTATTGTCTCTTGCCCTATCGCATCTAGCGTTCATAATTTCCAGGTTTTTTTTCTCTGTCCTTTACTTACCCTTTTTACCGTGAGGTAATTTCTCCTTTCCATCGTTGGTAATCCCTTTCCTTTTCTTTTTCATAACTTCGGGTACTCTCTTGTACCATTGTTGGTACTTTTCTATTTGTTAATATGGCAGATAAAAACGGTAGTCTGGGGTTTAAGCGGTGTTCTGATTGTGGACACAAGCTGCCTACTTCTGATGCACATTCTTTGTGTTTATTGATGTTCATCGTGCATACAGCTGCAGTCATAACAGATGGGTTTTCCTGCCATTAGGCGGGTCCTCGGTCGGCCGAATTCCAAAGTCTAGGTCCGGCGTCGGTTGTCGTCGCTTCTTCCCTGACGTCAGTGCGGCAGGGGTATAAAAGAACCAGCCAACGCCATTTTCTTCAGTCTTTCTTGCCGTGCGGTGCCTGAAGCAGAAGCAGTTCGCAAGTGCCGGTCGGCCAGCTCCTGAGATTTACAAAAATTTTTCAGCCAAAGTCTTCTTGAAAGCTAAGTACCCCATTGGGGAAACTTTTCTTGCCTCAGACCGATGTCAGACAAAGTTAATAATTGCATTTCATGTGGGAAGCAAATACCGTATAAGGATTTCCATTCCTTCTGCATTCCTTGCTTAGGCCCAGACCACGACATCTCGGCCTGTCGTTTCTGAGCTAGATTCAACAAACGCACTATTAAGCGTCGGGCGGTGTTCGCCCGACACTATTTTGGTAAAAAATTTAATTACATTATGTCGTTGGATTCTCCGACTCCAGTTTTGAGTAAAAGACGCAAAGATAAGGACCGACATACGAGGTCCGTGACTTCTACCGACACCACGCTAAAGCCGGCTACAGGTGCTCCGGTTCTCAGCGAGGCACCTACCCAGCCCCTGACTACTGATGACTCTTCTTTAGCGGTGTCTTCTGTGCCCGAGGTCACAGGCTCCTCTGCCCCCACTCCGACTACAGATACCGACGCCACTTTTGGCGGGGAAACTCAGAGTTTAGACAGGCCTGCCACCTCTCGAGGTGTCTTCAGGCCTACCTCTTTTTCCATTAAGGCTTTCACAAAATCTAAAGCAGCCATGAAAACTAAAAGACATGCTCCACAGAGCCCCTCTCAAGGCCCCATGCCTAAAAAACAGATGCTCAGAATGGCTGAGGATTTGATTACTCTTATCAGGGGTTCTCATCCACCCTCGGACAAAAGGCCCAGACTGGAGGAAGACTACCCTTCCTCAGACCAAGCCTCTATTACCTCAGAACATTCTGAGGACCAGGAATATTCATATTCCCCTTTTGAAGATTCTGATGCTGAGGAGTCCATTCCCTCGGTCTCCCCCCCTGAGGACTATTCTTTTGGGGAAACCTTGCATACTTTGAGGGAACACTTTCACTGGGAAGGCCAAGATTACTCAGATTCCAAGAAAAGGCTCAGGGATTTTATCTTGCTTCCTCAACACAGGCCTCTGGCTATACCTCCTGTCTTGGATATATTAGATGATGTGTACACAGAAGCCAGCCTCAACCCAGATTCTTTACCTCCAGCTCCTGTTAAACCTGACAGGTATTACCTGGTTCCTGATTCACACCAATTCCTATAAGAAAGCCATGCTGCTGACCCAGAAACTATTTCACAGGGTCCCAAGGGAATTAAGGCCTCTACTGCCAAAAACCCGTTACCTTCAGAGGGGGATTCCAGAGCTTTAGAAAGGTGGGGGGAAAAAGGTATACACCTCGGCCACTTTAACCATGAGGGCATTAAACTGTCAGTTCCATATGTTAAAGTATCAACAGTTTTTGTTCTCGGTTGAAAAGCAAAATGACACAACCTGAACAACCAGATTTAAAGGAGTTGCAGGATTTGTTGTATAGTGCAGAGCAAGTGGGTAAACATACCTTGCAATGTGGTTTTGATGCTTTAGAGGCCTCATGTAGAGCTGCTGTTACAGGGTCTGAGATACGTAGACATGCTTGGCTCAAAGAGCAAACCTTACCAGATCATGTCAAAGCTAAATTACTAGATGCACCTCTTCAAAAAGATGTATTGTTTGGGGTTAAAGCTGAGGAGGTACTAAAGAAAACTGAGGAAAAGGCAAGATCAATGCAAACAGTGAAAGATTTCCTACAGGTACAACCTCCACGTTTCAGCAGAAACTGGCCTTCAAAAAATTGGTCCTTTCCAGCCACAGACAGACCTCAAAGAGGTAGATACAGGCGCCCGAGGGGTAGAGGGCAATCTCAAGGATCATTTAGAGCCAGGCAATGGCAAGCACCTACACCAAGAGGTGGAGAAGAATAGATCGCAGTCATTCAGAAAGCAGACACAATGACTTTCCCCTTTGCATGCCAAGCAAAGCTTTAATGGCAGCACCTTTAGGCGGAAAACTGGCATTATTTTCAAATAATTGGCATATTGTCACAAAAGACAAATGATCCTGGACTACAGATTCTGCATTCACACCCTTCCAAAAATGAGAGGCATGCCAAACCTGCCACAAAATCAAAGGGCAGAGGCACAAAAACAAATTTCAGATCTCATGGACATGAAAGCTATTCAAGAGGTACCTGCAAAAGAACAGGGTCAAGGTTTTTATTCCAGACTATTCCTGGTACCAAGTAAGGACAAAGATTGGAGACCTATTTTGGACCTATCCATCCTAAACACATATTTACTCGTACCAAAATTCAAGATGCTCACATTACAGCACCTTCTTCCCATGCTGGGCAAGGAGTCTTGGCTGGTAACATTGGACCTCAAGGAGGCATACCTGCATGTCCCTATCAGACAAGATTGCAGAAGATACCTCAGATTTCTTGCAGGTTCAACCCATTATCAATTCTCTGCATTGCCCTTTGGCTTATCTACTGCACCCAGAGTGTTTACAAAATGCCTGGCATCAGTAATTGCCTTCTGCAGACTTCAAGGGATACAAATATACCCATATCTGGACGACTGCCTGATCCAAGCGGACAGCAAGCACATACTTCTGAAACACCTGGCCTTTATAATGAAATTGTTGAACTTTCTGGGATACACAGTCAACAAAAAGAAATCAAAACTAATACCCTCTCAAGCAATAATTTTCCTGGGTGCCAGCTTGAATACAAACACCCAGATGGCCTACCTCACGCCAGAGAAGCAAGGGCAACTATCTCAATACTTCAGAAAAATGGCAACATTCACCAGGCTGACTGCAAGGAAAGTCCTGCAGGCTCTGGGATTCTTGGCATCTTGCATCCTACTGATCCCATGTGTAAAGCTGCATATGAGGAAACTTCAATGGTACCTAAAAAAACTTATGGTCTCAACACAGCCACAGTTTGGAAACAATTATACCACTCATTCCATGTCTTCAAAAGGAATTTCTGTGGTGGGCTCAAGCATGCCAAAGAAACATAGGTCTCCCCGTCTGCCATGCCTCAAGCAAATCAAATCATCACAACAAACACCTCGGACTATGCCTGGGGGGCGCACATGATGGATCAGTGCATTCAGGGCAAATGGTCCCAAAAAGAGAAGCACCTACACATCAATCAAAAGGAAATGCTAGCAGTACAAAATGCTATTATGGCCTTCAAAGACCTACTGCATCCAGGCCAGCTATTGATAAGGACAGACAACACCACAGTGATGTGGTACATAAACAAACAGGGTGGAACTCATTCATACCCCCTGTGCAGACTAGCTATGTCCCTTTGGAACACGGCTCTGGAATTGCAAATCCAACTTCAAGCACAATTCCTGCCAGGGAAGGAAAAGACGCTGGCAGACAACCTAAGCAGAAATATGACAGATCCACACGAATTGAAGTTGCATCCTCAAGTTTTTGCAAAGATAATTCAGGCATGGGGATGGCCAGACATAGATCTCTTTGCTACCCACAACAATTACCAACTGAAAAAATTTTGCTCAAGGACCTGTCATCCACAGGCCTGGAAAGTGGACGCGCTTTCTTTCAGTTGGACAACATTGACAGTCTATGCCTTTCCACCTCTTCCTCTGCTGCCCAAAGTTCTATTATAAACCAGAGCAGAGAGGCCAAAGATAATTCTCATTGTTCCAGACTGGCCAAGACAACACTGGTATCCACTCCTGAAGAGCCTGACGCATTCCCCTCCATGGATCCTGCCTCTAGTGCCTCTCCTGTTGACTCAGCACAACTTCAAAACTCTTCACAGTCAGCTGAAAACACTCAATCTAGCCGCATGGAGGATTCCTGGATTTCCCAACAGACCCTCCTCTCCAAGGAGGTGCAGGATGTCATCTTGGAGGCCAGAAGACCCTCAACTAGAAAAGCCTACTCTGCCAAATGGAAACGGTTTTGTGCCTGGAATCAGAAAAAGGGCCAGAATCCTTGGGTACTAAATTTACCTCAAATATTACAGTACCTAGCTGAGATGTTAAACAGTGGACTTTCCTTCTCCTCCATCAAGATCCATGCCTCAGCCATTTCTGCACAATACAACACTGATCTTCCTTTATTCTCTCATCCTCTCTTAAGACAGTTCCTCAGAGGGGCTAAGAATATAAAACCCCCAAGGAAACCACCAGTACCTGCTTGGGACCTCAACTTCATTTTAGAAAAACTGACCCTGCCTCCATTTGAGCCAGCTGCCTCAACAGAACTGCAATATTTGTCATGGAAAACAGCCTTCCTTCTGGCTATCACCTCAGCATGCAGGGTTTCGGAACTACAAGCCCTCATGGCTGTGCAACCTTTCATCATTTTCCATCAGGACAGAGTTTCCTTACGAACCAACCCTTCCTTTATGCCAAAGGTAGTATCCAGTGTAGCCTTGAATCAGACTATCCACTTACCTACCTTTTACCCTAACCCACAAAACAAAGGAGAAAGACTACTACATTCCTTGGACATTCACAGACAACTTTGTTATTATTTGGACAGGACAAAGCCATTCAGAAAATCAGAGCAACTCTTTGTGTCCTATGCTACAGGTGCTCAAGGAAAGGCTATTTCCAAACAGACAGTCTCAAAATGGATAGCCCACTGCATACGCTTTTGTTACTCATTTCATGGAAAAGCTGTACCTACAAGCATCAGATCTCACTCCACAAGGGCCACAGCTACCTCTGCAGCTTTCCTCAGGGGGGTTCCTACCAAGGATATTTTGGAAGCAGCCACTTGGAGTTCTGTGCACACTTTCTCCAAGCACTATCACCTTCCACTATACTCTAAATCTAGAGCGGGCTTTGCCACAGCAGTCTTGCAGGGCATCCTTGCTCCTCCTAGTTCCACTTAGTGCCTGCCACCCCTTTTTAGCTTTGGGATTCTACCCATCTGTTATGACTGCAGCTGTATGCACGATGAACATAGTACAGTTTTGTACCTACCATAAATGTAGATGTTTGAGTGCTAATACAGCTGCAGTCCAGGTTTCCCTCCCTCCATCCCCTCTTGGGACAGGCCTTATGACAAACACCTCCTCATACAACCAGATTGGGGTATTCTTTTATGGTGTATTTGCTTGCAAACTACTGTTTTTTGTATATATTACATTGCATTATTACATAAGTTTATGTTTTGCCTTCCTTCTGGGGGCACCTGACATCTGGGGCAAGAAAAACTGAAGAAAATGGCGTTGGCTGGTTCTTTTATACCCCTGCTGCACTGACATCAGGGAAGAAGCGACGACAACCGACGCCGGACCTAGACTTTGGAATTCGGCCGACCGAGGACCCGCCTGACTGCAGGAAAACCCATCTGTTATGACTGCAGCTGTATTAGCACTCGAACATCTACATTTATGGTAGGTACAAAACTGTACTTTTGGGAGCTTCCCATTTATCTGTTGAACCACCTTGTACTGTATGTGAAAACTTTTCTAATAGAACTTTGTTAGAAAGGAAAAATAAGCTGATACTGAAGGGACTTCTGAAATCTCCCTTTTCAGAGGCTATTTCTGGGTTAGAGGTCTCAACCCCTCCTAAAGCCCATAAGAAAATGGATGTTTCTACTAAAGCTAAATCCTTGCCTTCATCCCCGGCTGGGGACTGTCAACAACCAAAATCTAAAAAGGCTAAAGTTTCGGCTCCAGAGCTCTTTGTCAACCCCAGTGCTTTCGGTGCCCAGACCTTCGGCACCGAGGCCTTCGGCTCCATTAGTGATTTCGGCTCCATCCTCTCCTACAGCTTCTACATATTGACACTGAGGGGCTCCTCTGTTCATACCTTTACCACTGTATTGGCACCGACCATTCAGTCGGCGCAGACCTTGGCTGCGTTGGCTCCGAGATTTTCCTCGGAACCGAGGCCTTTGTTACTGACTCCAGTTTTGTCGGTTCCAGTTTAGGCACCGACAACCACTTCGGCATCGATCCCCGTGTCGGTGCAGACAATGACATCAGCACCGATGACTTCTTCGGTGCAGCCTACAGTAGTTCAGCCTTTCTCGGCACTGTTGTCCTCGGTGCGATCAGATGAGATGGGCACCGAGTCTGCCTCTTTTGTGGACAGGCCTGTTTCTACCTCAGTCTCTGTGAGGTCCACTAGAAGTCTTTCTGAACATGATGTGGACGAGGCATTCTTGGCCAGAGGTATTCCACCCCCCAGGAACTGTCCTTCCTTGGGAGGTGATCACCCATCTCCAAAGACACCTTTTTATTCTCTTCCTTCATTGCCTTTGAAGTCCATGGATATAGTATAGTCTTCCCCTTCTGCAGTTCCCTTTATGGATCTCACTAAGGAACTGCAGTTGCTTTCGTGGTAGGAAAGTTTTGTTATCACCCAGGATGTCAGCTGTGATACGCATAGCTTGCTGCTCCACAGCCATCCAGGGACTCCGAGTCGGCAGGCTGAGCCTACTTAGGGGAGGAGTGCCCCCTGTCCTAGACATACACTCCTCTCCGGGTGGACCAGCCTTCCAACTGATGGAGAAGGCTTTCGCTGCTGCTGGCGCTACCGGACTGTCTGTACCTCCGCCCTCCTCTGGCACACTGGTTTCACAAGTCACACCTAGCGGACACCGGGTGCAAGGGCCTCAGGACATATTCCCTCAGGAATCCCCTTTTCCATTGTCTTCCCCAGCTTCTCCCGCTGAGGAGGTCCACCGGAAAAGTTTGTGTAAGAGGAAGCACATGGACTCCACAGAGGAGTCTCTCACCGAAGACACAGATTTCGATGAGGGAGAAGGATCCCCTCAGTCACCCTCTGAGGTGTCCTTTGGAGATATTCTTGAAATCTTGAAACGGAGAGGTGACTGGCAGCCCTCTAATCCGATCCGTGAGGAATCTGTGTTCCTGCAGGCTTTTCGCGCCCGGCCCCCTACCTCCTGGGTTTCTCCACCTGCCGATGAACTTGCCAAGTTCATCGTGCAGCATGCTTGGAAGGCCCCTGATACTGTTGAAGCTATTCCACGGAGTCCTTATAAGATCTTGTCCCCTCCTGCTTCAGATCCCCATTGGTCCAAAGGTCTTCCTGTAGATGCTTTGGTGGTGGCAGCAGCAACAAAAAAGGATCTGGCAGAAGAAGAAAGCCAGACTGCCCTTCCGCCTAACAGAGAGTCCCGGGCCCTGGACAATAGGGAAGCGCACTTTTGCTTCAGCGACCTTTGCTATCAGGTCCCTGAATTATATGGCACATTTTACCAGGCTTCAAAGGGATCTGGTCTCTGAGATCTCTGAAACCTTGGCTGGTGCCGTGTCTGATGAGGTCTGTGACAAAGTTGCCTCTCAGCTGGCCACCATTGAGTCTATATCTAACTCCTCTATGCGATTGATATTTCACGCATCAGAAGGAGCAGCTAGAGCGGCGGGTTCAGCTGTGGTCTTGAGACGACACGCCTGGATGCGCTTGTGCAATTTCGCGGAACCTTTTAAGTCTTCCTTTCTTAATGACCCCATTGAGCCCTCCTCATTGTTTGGGCCCAAAGCACACTGGCCAGATGTGAACAAGATGGGTAAGACCCTTTCTGCCATAGGTGTCCATTATTCTTCCCCCTCAACGTGCTTTCTCCCGAAACCAAAAGAGTTTCCGTACCTAGATGACTGGCTCATTTCCGCCCCCACCAGACATCTACTGGAAAAAGCCCTGGCATACTCTCTCCTCACTGCTCAAAGGTTAGGCATAACCATAAGCCAGCAGAAATCCAATCTCACCCCATCTCAGTCGACATAATTCATAGAGGTTATTTTGGACACAAAAAACTGCAGAGCTGCTATTCCAGAGCACAGAATTTTAAGGATAAAGCAACAACTAATTCCAATCCTTGCAATGGAAAAATTCATGGCTCACTCGGTTCTACAGCTGTTTGGTTCCATGGCAGCCTCCATCACCATTGTTCCCCTGGCCAGGTTTCACATGAGGCTTCTACAATGGCTACTGCTCACCCAGTGGTATCCTTTTCAGCATCCTCTTTCAGCCATGATTCGAGTAACCCACAGGTGCAAACAGGATTTAAATTGGTGGATGAGACACAGTCTCTCTCAATGGTCTCGCCATTTTTCCCCCCAGCAGCCCAAAGCCACAGTGACCACAGACGCCTCCCTGATGGGGGGGGGGGGGTTATGTCAGGGACAGACAGTCCAAGGCACTTGGTCCCAACGGGAGGCCCATCTGCATATGATGTTCTAGAGCTGTGGGCGGTGCTTCTGGCGTTGCAAGCATTCCATCCCCTGCTGCCGTCTGGGACAATTGCGATTCAATCAGACAACATGGGGGTGGTCTGGTACATCAACAAGCAAGGTGGAACCAAATCGTACCCCCTTTATCGAAGGATATGGCAATGGGCGATGGCTACCAACCGTTTTCTTCTAGCAACGCACATTCCTGGGAGTTCCAGCGTGATAGCAGACAGACTTGGCAGGTGCATTCTGCAACCTCACGAGTGGTCCCTGAATCCCTTGATAGTGGTGGAGATCTTCCACCGCTGGGGCCATCCTTGCTGCGACCTCTTTGCATCCCCGGCCAACTACAAATGCAGCAACTACTTCGCCCTGATTCCCCCTCCGGGACAGTCATCCGGGGACGCTCTAGTCCACGATTGGCCCTCGGGTCTTCTCTATGCATTTCCGCCCTTTCCTCTCATTCCCCATTTTCTGAAGTGGTTGAAGAGCAAGGTAATCCTCATAGCACCATATTGGCCACGACAGATTTGGATTCCCATTCCTTTGGCCTCACCTTCTAGATCGACCATGGATCCTCCATCCAATCCCGAAGTTGATCTCACACCCACAGAACTTGATTCATCCCAACCTGAACAGCCTGAAGCTAACTTCTTGGCTACTCCAATTCCCTTGATTGCCAGGCAGAATGATCTTTCTTTACCAGTATGTGATATTCAGCATAAAGAAGACAAAGATTTGGACAAGTATGATGTGTGGTACAATCCAGTAGCTCCAATGGATGTAAAAGCACATGAGGTGAGAGCATTTATTCACATTACCAGAGATGTGTTTTGTGACATATTTGAGACTTTTTTCCAATGGAAATTTTTCTTGGAAAATATGAAAAAAAGAAAGACTGTTGCCCATGGAATCTTTGTGATAAATGCTTTTAACAGGGAAACAAAAAAATAAAATGCATGTACAATATCAAACAGATGGAAAGAGACTTTGAAAGGACATTTGAAAACATTATATAAAGATGTACTGGACATTGCAGAAGTTTAGGATAAAAGGGGTTTATGGACTGATGGATGGAATGGAATATTGTGTTAAAAATAGAGAAAAAAATATATACATATAGCAAGCATGGTAAATGTGGAGGGGAATAGGGGTGTCAAAATACTGGGGACAACCCAAAACATTTTTTTGTGGAAAAGGACATATGATAAGTAATTGTTATAAAAGAAAATGTTACATTTGTGAAGGAATGTGGCATGATGCAAAAAAGTGAATTGAAATGTTATATACATGTAACAGAACTGTTCATTTATGGATGGATTGCAAAAATGAAAATGAGTAAGGAAAAAAATGAAAATGAACAACGAAAAACATTTAGAAGTAGGACTAGAAGAAAAATTAGAAGAGAAAATAATGAGGAGGAGGACATAGAAGAAGGTTCTGAAATAAGTGACGAACAAGACATAAATTGACAGAAGGAAACAAATAATTCTGTTTGTAAAAGGGTAAAAGACGAAAAAAAAAAAAGAATTTTAAACAGATAAGTACAAAAAAAAGAAGGGACATGGATGAAAAAATAATATGTGCAGCTAATGATTGGGGTTGGTATAATGGTAAAAGTGTTTGAGTCACAGACATAAGGTAGTGTGTTTGATTCTTGCCTTTTTGGAAGGAAATTGGATAGCCTTAGAATGGCATAGTAAGAAAGCTAGTGTAGTAATTAATTATGAATTTAGGAGACCATGAATCTAAGGAAAAGGGGAAATGAACATTTTTGAGTGTCTTCTATAAATGTGAGTAGTATTAAGAATTTAGTAAGAAAAATAGGGATTTTGGAGTGGTGTTAATACATGTGATGTAGATCTAATTATATTAGCCACAAGTTTTTTTAACGAGACAAAAATTCAAACACAGAAGCTATGGGGAGGAAAGAAAATCTGGAATTTGGGAAATGAGAGATGTTCTGGAATAGCCATATTCTGTATAAATACAGTCATGATGTTAGATGTAATTTTAGTAAAAATGGGAAGACTAACCATTGTCGATTTTAAAATGGAAAGAAAGGTATATAGAATTATAACATTATATGCTTATACTAATTGTAAAGAAAAGGAAAGTCTGTTTCATCAGATTTTAGACCTAGGTAGTGGTAAATATGAATATTTAATAAATATGAATATTGTAATAACAGGAGACTTTATCTGTGATTTAAGAGGCAGCTGTAAAAGGAAAGAAATGTATGTATTGAACTGAAATTATTTTATAGTATCGGAAGATTTAGTTACAGGAGAGAGGGAGGTAGATGTCCATCGTGTTACACTGCTGCAGTCATTACACTTGGGTTATCCTGCTGTCAGGCGGTCCTGCAGAGTCGGCCAGAGTTCCAACGTCTTGGTCCGGCGTCGGTTGCTGTCGCCTCCTCCTTGACATCAGTGCGACAGGGGTATATAAGATGCAGCCGACGCCATTTTCTTCAGTCTTTCTTGCTGCGCGGTGCCCAAAGCAAAAGCAGTTCGCAAGTGCCGGTCGGCCGTCTCCTGAGATTTTCATACCGAAGTCTTCTACAAAGCTAAGTACCCCGTTGGGGAAACTTTTTCTTGCCTCAGACTGATGTCAGTAAAAGTTGGTAACTGTATTTCTTGTGGAAAGCAAATACCTCATAAGGATTTCCATTCCTATTGTATCCCATGCCTAGGCCTTGACCACGACGTTACTGGTTGTCCGCTTTGTGCTAGGTTTATCAAGTGCACTATTAAACGTCGCTTTGATTTTGCACGACATTATTTTGGTAGAAAATTAAATTATAACATGTCGTTGGAACTTCCGACGACCGGAATGCACAGAATGCGCAAAGACAAGGATAGGCATCCGAGGCCCAATACTGATGACGAAGCCTCTTCTAGGCCAGTCACCAGTTCTTTGATTTTCAGCGAGGTGCCTTCGCAGCCCCTGACGACCGCTTCTGTAGAACCACAAGCCGCCTCTGACTCCCACATGGCAATGGCTGGGCCTTCGGATGCACAAGCTCTTCAGCCTACCTAGACTAACCTTTCAGTGGGATCTGGAGTAGCTGAGCAACCTACAGCTACAGAGGGTGTCTTCAGACCCACCCAGTTAAGCATTAAACCCTCAGCTAAGTCTAAGCCTCCTTTAAAGTCAAAGAAACAAATAAACAAATACAGCATTCTCCAGGACAGGCCTCCATGCCTAAGAAACAAATGCTCAAAATGGCCGAAGACCTAATTACTCTAATCAGGGGGTCCCATCCACCTCCTGATAAAAGGCCTAGACAGGATGCAGACTATGACTCATCTGACCAGGTGTCCATCTCTTCTGATTCATCCTCAGACCTAGGATACTCTTTACCCCCTTATGATGATTCTGATGCTGAGGAATCAATTCCATCAGCCTCACCGCCTGAGGACTACTCCTTTGGGGGAAACCCTATGTACCATGAGGGAGCATTTCCACTGGGAAGGCCAGGATTACTCAGAATCCAAGAAAAGGCTCAGAGACTTCCTTTTATTACCTCAACATAGAGCCCTTGCTATTCCGCCAGTGTTAGATATTGTGGATGATGTTTATACTGAATCCAGCTTAAATCCTGATTCCTTACCTCCAGCCCATGTTAAATCTGACAGATACTACAGAGTCCCTGACTCACATAAATTTCTGTACAAATGCCCTGTCGCTGACCCTGAAACTATTTCTCAGGGACACAAAGGAGTTGAGGCCTCATCAGCCAAGAATCCCGTTCCCTCTGACAGAGATTCCAGAGCATTAGACAGATGGGGAAAGAAAGTATATACGTCTGCAACTTTAGCAATGAGTGCCTTAAATTGCCAGTTTCACATGCTAAAATATCAGCAATTTTTACTGTCTCAGTTAAAACAAAAAATGCTTCCAGAATCAGATCCTCCTAATTTTAAAGAAATGCAGGATTTATTGCATGCAGCTGAACAAGTGGGAAAGCATACTTTGCAATGTGGTTTTGATTCTCTAGAGGCCTCCTGTAAGAGCAGCAGTTACAGGCTCTGTCATTAGAAAACATGCTTGGTTAAAAGAACATATGTTACTAGATCATGTTAAAGCAAAATTATTGGTTGCACCTTTGCAGCAGGTTGTGTTTGGAGTTAAGGCAGAAGAGTATTAAAGAAAATGGAGGATAAGGCAAAATCTATGCAAACGATTTAGGATTTCTTACAGGTTCAGCCTCCTAGATTTAGCAGAAACTGGCCAACTAAGAATTGGTCCTTTCCAATTACAGACAGACCTCAAAGGGGAAGATGCAGACGTCCAAGAGGTAGAGGTCAAACACAAGGTCCTTACAGGCCTCGACGGGTTGCATCAGGCCAGAAAGAAGGGGAAGACAGGCCCCAACCATATAAAAAGCAGCTCCAATGACTTCCCACTACAGCTGCCAAACAAATCCATCTTGGCAGCCCACTTGGGAGGAAAACTGGCACTCTTCTACCACAATTGGCAAATGATCACCAAAGACAAATGGGTTCTCAACATTGTATTTCAGGGTTACAGGTTCCACTTTCACACTCTGCCAAGGTTAAAAGGAATGCCAAATCTGCCACCAAATCAATGGGCAGAGGCTCAAAAACAAATTACAGCACTCATGGGTATGAGAGCTATTCAAAAGGTACCATCACAGGAGCAAGGACAAGGATTTTACTCGACTCTTTCTGGTACCCAGAAAGGACAAAGCCTGGTTGCCCATTCTGGATCTTTCATCTCTAAACAATTACCTGGATGTTCCAAAATTCAAAATGTTGATTTTACAGCAGCTTCTTCCCATGCTGGGCAAGAAAGCTTGGCTCGTGACTTAGGATCATGCAGGTATGTCTCTTTGAGGTCCAATCAGACAAAACTGCAGAAGATGCCTCAGATTCATAGCTGGTTCAGTGCACTACCAATTCTCTGCACTGCCCTTTGGCTTATCTACTGCACCCAGGGTCTTCACAAAGTGCTTGACACCAGTAATTGCATTTTGCAGACAGAAAGGAATTCAAATTTATCCATACCTGGACGACTGCCTGATTCAAGCAGAGAGCAAGGGCATTCTTCTAAAGCATCTGGCATTTGTAAAAAAGTTAAGTTGCCTGGGGTACACAGTAAACGAAAAGAAATCAGAACTAGTGCCCCCACAAGAGATTATATTCCTGGGTGCCAGCTTGAACACAACAGCCCAGATGGCTTATCTCACGCCAGACAAACAAGGACAACTGACTCAATACTGTCAATTGATTGCAACAAAGACCCAGCTCCCTGCAAGAAAAATTCTGCAGGCCTTGGGTTACATGGCATCCTGCATACTACTAATTCCATATGCCAGACTGCATATGAGGAAACTACAATGGTACCTAAAGAATGTATGGTCTCAACACTGTCAAAGTTTGGTAACAGTTATACCACTAATCCCTTGCCTTCAACAGGAGTTTCAATGGTGGGCTCAAGCTTGTCACTTCAACAAGGGACCGCCTTTTACACAACCCACAGCCAGGCAAACACTGACAACAGATGCATCGGATTACGCCTGGGGAGCACACATGGCAGGCAAATGTATTCAGGGCACATGGACCGCAGAACAAAGGCATCTTCACATCAATCAAAAAGAGATGCTAGCTGTACAAAATGCGATTATAGCTTTCAAGGACCTGCTGCATCCAGGACAACTACTACTAAAGACAGACAACACCACAGTTATGTGGTACATAAACAAGCAAGGGGGCACTCACTCCTACCCCCTATGCAGACAAGCTATGACCTTATGGAACACAGCTATAAACCTTCAAGTGCATCTGCAAGCACAATTCCTGCCAGGAGAGAAAAACACACTGGCAGATGACTTGAGCAGAAACATCATGGATCCCCACGAATGGGAGTTGAATCCACAAATATTCAGAATGATAACACGGAAATGGTGGAGCCCGGACATAGATCTGTTTGCATCCCCAATAAACTGCCAACTACAAAAATTCTGCACAAGGAGTTACCATCCACAAGCATAGAAAGTGGATGCCCTCTCATTCAGCTGGAAGAACCTGCAAGTATGTGCTTTCCCACCACTACCTCTCCTGCCAAAGGTACTTGTAAAAGCCAGGCAGGAAGAGCCAAAGATGATCCTGATTGCACCAGACTGGCCACGCCAGCACTGGTACCCAATCTTAAGGAGCTTAGCACAAGAACCACCCTGGAATTTGCCTCAAATCCCACATCTGCTGACTCAGCACAACAAACAAATACTACACAGCCAGCTAAAGACCTTAAACCTAGCTGCATGGAAGATTCCTTAGTCAAGCAAGCAATGCCTCTCTCCAAAGCTGTTATGGATGCCATTCTGGAGGCCAGAAAGCCTAGTACCAGGAAAGCCTATTCGGATAAATGGAAGAGATTCTGTGCCTGGAACCAAGCTTCACAGCCTTGACCCTCTTGTCCCAAACATTCCTCAGATACTACAATACTTAACTGAGATGCTGGACAAAGGACTCTCCTCCTCATCCATCAAGATCCACGCCTCTGCCATCTCTGCTCATTACAACATGGATCCACCAATTTTCTCTAATCCTCTGTTAAAATAGTACCTCAGAGGGGCTAAAAACATAAGACCACCCCATAGAGCACCTACTCCAACTTGGGACCTCAACTTTGTTTTGGAGAAACTAACTTTACCTCCTTTTGAGCCAGCCAACACAGCAGAATTAAAATATATCTCTTGGAAAACTGCTCTGCTCCTGGCAATAACATCAGCACGAAGAGTTTCAGAATTACAGGCACTAATGGCAGTGGAACCTTTCCTCATTTTCCACCAGGACAGTGTGTCTTTACGAACTAACCCTACGTTTATGCCAAAGGTGGCATCCATTGTGGCTCTAAACCAAACTATTCACCTGCCAACTTTTTATCCTAAACCTCAGAATAAAGGAGAGAGACTACTGCACTCTTTGGACATTCACAGGCAGTTACACTTCTACTTGGACAAAACCAAAGCTTTCAGAAAATCTGAGCAATTATTGGTAGCATATGCTGCAGGAGCACAGGGAAAAGCCATTTCAAAACAGACTATTTCAAAATGGATAGGACATTGTATACGTTTCTGCTACACATACCATGGAAAACCTGTACCTAGCAGCATTAGATCTCACTCCACCAGGGCAACAGCCACTTCAACTGTCTACCTCAGGGGAGTACCTACCAAGGATATTTTGGAAGCAGCAACTTGGAGTTCTGTACACACCTTCACCAAGCATTACCATCTGCCTCTATACTCTAAATCCAGAGCTGGCTTTGCCACTGCAGTGCTGCAGGGCTTTATAGCCACCCCAAATGCCTTATAGGACC
Organism: Protopterus annectens; assembly: GCF_019279795.1. Taxonomy (NCBI): domain Eukaryota; kingdom Metazoa; phylum Chordata; order Ceratodontiformes; family Protopteridae; genus Protopterus; species Protopterus annectens. The sequence goes on along the minus strand of NC_056744.1, from coordinate 938,933,219 downwards.
AGCCACCCTTCCTCAGCTTTGTGATTCTACCCAAGTGTAATGACTGCAGCAGTGTAACACGATGAACATAGTACAGTTTTGTACCTACCATAAATGTAGATGTTCGAGTGTAGACACTGCTGCAGTCCATTACCCTCCCTCCTTCCCCTCTCACTGGCTGGTACGTACCTATGTCTTCTATCCTTACTACCTATGGGGAGTATATGCTGGTAGCTGTAAGTTGTTTTTTGCTTTTCTTATGTATGTTTTGTTAGCAATTGGAATTGCCTACATATTTAGAGGCACCTGACATTTGGGGCAAGAAAAACTGAAGAAAATGGCATCGGCTACATCTTATATACCCCCTGTCGCACTGACGTCAGGGAGGAGGTGACAGCAACCGACGCTGGACCAAGACTTTGGAACTCTGGCCGACTGCAGGACCGCCTGACGGCAGGATAACCCAAGTGTAATGACTTCAGCAGTGTCTACACTCGAACATCTACATTTATGGTAGGTACAAAACTGTACTTTGAAAGCATGGAATGAAGGAAAGAGATCAGTAGTACAGTTATGGAAAGATCATATTACTGTGAGAACATTTTATAAAAATGTAAATTGGACTGGATGGTGGATGATATTTAAAGAAAACTGTTTTTTTAAAAATGGCAATGTGATGAGAGAGGAAGCTATAGAAGAACATTTAAAACAGTGCATCGGAAGATTTAGAGCATAATGATGGAAAGTACTTTGAAAGACTTTGACAACGAGAAATTATATGTACGAAATCAAGAAAAACAAGAATTGTTATATAAGTAAAGAGATTTACAAGGAAGAATTTATTGTATTTATTTATTTTACATTTGTTTACTGTTAAAGTCCGACTAGACAATAGTTGTCCTTTTTCAGCAGAGGCCCGGGGAGAAAAGCTCCACAAATAACAAGACAGAGCTAGTATAAGCAAAAGCATGTGAGATTGTGAAAATATGCAACAGGTTGAAAACACAATTATAAAGGGACAGTGCAATAGTGCAATATTACAAAATACATCGTGCAGTACTAGCTTAAACTAAAAATACAGGGGATAAGAGTAATAGTGTAACGCAGAGTCAGCAGCATCATTTCAACATCCTACAAAAATACAGGAAACTAATAGTGTAACATAGAGTAAGCAACATCAGTACCCGTGGTGGTGGTGCTGCAGTAGCGTTGTCACCTCACAGTAAGACACTGTCCGGTTCGATTCTCAGCTAGAGCATCCTCTGTGTGGAGACATGCATGAATGGGCATACCTTCGTTGAAGGTTGTGTGTTAGAGCTGGTAACTCGGTACGTAAAAATCAACTACCAATAATTAGCGGACCGGAGTTCCGCTGTGTCGACCCCATAACCGGGAAAAGCCAAAAGACAGACAAGAGTAAGCAACATCAGTTCAGCATCATTTATACATTTACATTATGTACATTTAAGATATAGTAAGGATGTTTCAGACCAGTGAAAAGGTGAGAAGGGAATTTTAGTGTGATGTGATAGAGCATGAGTGTTACAAATTGTGGTTGGAGCTAGGACATATCCACGAGTTAGATATAGTTCTTAAGGGACTTTTTGACAACAGCTGATAGTTTTGATTTCTAAAGTTAAGGAATTCCATGTTTTAGCTATGAAGTGAGTAGAGAATTTCCCCAGCTGTGTTCTTGAAAAGTAGCAATGTTGAGTTACTTAAGCAGATCATTAAAGGAAGGTGGTAGTGTAGTGAGAGAAAAATCTAAAAGGAGAAATATAGCTCTGGAAAAGATTATGACTAGTGCAGTACATTATGTACAAGAAATGTTTAAAGAAAAAAGGTAGTTAAAAAAACATGGTAAGTAAAGTTTATGTATAAAGAATTATGTAGAGGAATACTTAAATTCATATGAATTTAAAAAGATCAAAGACAATAGAGACCAGTAGTATTGAATAATACTGATTTAAAATCTTTGTAAAAATAATACAAACGAGATTTGAAGCTAAAAATGGAAAATATTATAGAAAATAATATATGTAGTGTAAAGGGGAAGGGCAGTCGAGAATTACTGATAGAGAAATTGTTGATATGTATAGAAAAGAAGCTAAAATCATGATAGGGGACCTTAATAAGGCATTTGGTACAATTGGTGTGCTTGTTTGATTCATCCGTCACTAAAGCATTTCTGTTGCTGCTGTGGTTTAAAGTGGTAGACTTCAGTTCGTAAATTAACTGGGAGTGCTAGGGAAGCTAAAGCTTTTCCATTAACAATATCAGCTGGACACATCTATGAACTGTAGTGCATTTGGCAGTACCATGAATGCTGATTTTGTTGTTCTTCAGTTGGCTGCATCTTAACATTAAATCTGCAGCCAGATCAAGAGTAAAAATCGGCACCATAGCTTTCAAAGGGCTAATCATACTTTTCAACTGGCATGAAATACCAAGTGGTGCATTTAAGTTATTATTTTTAAGATTTTTTTTTTTTTGCTATCTTGTCAAAGGGCTTGCTGCAGTCAGTGATGGTAAGAGCTATGCATCTCATGCGACTACTTGAAAGTGCTTACATAGGAAATAGTATATCAGAAGTGCAACAAGACAACTGCTTGATTTAAATGTTATGAGAAGTGATTTAAAAGCAGCTGCAGAAAGTCAGTGCATCTTCTGATTAACTTTGGAGGAAAATCAAAAAGCCAGAGGGAGTAAGCATGTGAAATAACCCTGACCCTATGAATGAACAGTTTGGTATGAGGACGGTCAGTGGATGATACGATTTTGCCCTACTTTTTGCAGTTGTAATTCTGATATCATAGGACTGATGTGTATTTGGGTGAAGTGAGTTGCAAAAATGTGTAAACGGTGATTGCTGTTTATGTGAAGCAAAAATACATTAAACATTTTTTTTTTATTTTGGCAGGATCAACCAGATATTATGAATAGGCAATGCAGTCTGTGGATTTGCAAAACTTATGTGTATTTGGGTGAAGCAAGCGGTAACACAGCAGTGATGAGTGTCAGTGAGAAAGATAATGCAACTATTTTGTTTTTATCCTGGTAGGGTCAAACTTGGTATTATGTGTAGGCATTGGGTATGGGGGTGTCTCTGAGTAAAAATCATTTTGGCTATGCTGCTTGCAACTTTCCAAAACTAGTTTTGTTTTGGTGATGCAAGTTGGAAAGTAAGCTGTGACTGTTTAGTCAGTCTGTGGATGAAATTATTGACCTTGTTCTTTGCTGATGTAATTCTGACTTTCTTTGACTAATGTGAATTTGGTTTTAGTAAGTTAGAATATCAGCTGTGACTTCTGTTTGTGTGACAGAAATAATTAACATAATTATTTTGCTATGTTCTGGCAGGGCCAAACTAGATACTGTTACTAGGAAATGGCTATTTTGACTGTTGATTTGCCGATCTAATGAATATTTGTATAAAGCAAGCTGGAATACAAGCTATGACTGTTTGGAAAAAAAAAACATTAATGTAACTGTGTTCTGGAAGGGTCAAACCATATTTATTACTGGTAGACTGTTGGTGTGGGGCTGTCTGTTAGAAACATTTGGCCTGCTGTTTGCTGTTGTAGTTTTAACTTTGCAGAAATAATGTGCATTTGGGAGACACAAGCTGTTACTGTTGTTTCTGTGCGACAAAAGTACATTAATGTAACTTTTATCCTTGTATGATCAAAACAGCCAGTATGGGTCAGCAAACAAGACAAGCAATGTCGCTTTGACCTAAATTTAATTTCTTAATATTTTAAATTCCATTTATACCTTTAAGATCTGTATGTTACTTGCTAGTTGTGGCTCAGTGTTCACAGATTGATATGCACATTTCTAAATACACAGAACATGAAATGAGGGGTGGTGTACCAAGAAATAGGACCATCTTTTGCATGTCCTTTCAACTTCCTTAAATTTCCACTTAATACTGAATTTGACTCCATGTTTACTCTGTAGTAGTGCCTCCATCCATAGCTGTTCTGTATCTGCTACTGGATTTGGCTTATTGCAAGACCTGTGTAACCCAGATATTCCCTTAATTGGATGACCTGTTAATACAAGCATTTTCTCAGGAGATACTTTTGACTCACCCCAGCTTCACCCTGGCCCTTATTTGGATTCTTAGTTTCACAGTCAATCTAAAAAACATCTGTAACGAAACCATACCAAGACCTTGTTCTCTTGGGGTACAAAATAGACACCAAACTAATGCAGGGCTTCTTGCTGCAGACAAAGTACAAAGCCTAACCAGCTACTTCATTCCTATCCTCTCTGGCAAGGGAGATCCCCAAAGTTCTGAGATTCGTGGCAGCAATTATCTCCATAGTCCCCTTTGCTAGACTCATTATGAGGAAGATCCAGTGATACCTGAAATACACCTGGTCCAAGCATTCTCATGCCTTGACACAGGTTTCTCTCTGCTTAAAGAAAGAAGCACTGTGGTGGACATCACAGTTAAACCTTAAACTGGTATTCCTTCAAACCACAGCAGGAGCTGCACACAAACATACCAGACATTACATGGGGAGCATGGATGGGCAACCTCAAAAGTTTAGGGACAGTGCCTTACAAACCTAAGATCAGAGCACATCAATCTGAAGGAGATGAGGGCAGTAATATGGGTCTCCCATTCTTTGAAACCAGGTCCCTTAAGAATGTTCTCAGACAGCACAATGGTCATTTGGTATGTAAGCCAGGGGGTGGGGGAGTGCGGGACACCATATCTTAAAATCTCTACAGCCTGGCTGTTTTTGATATGAAAGTAGGCCACAAAAGCAAACCTTTCCCCTCCAAGCAGTTTACATTCCTTCACAGGGCAGTGTTCTGGCAGATTTTCTAAGTGGGTTTAGATACCCATGAATGTATGCTGACCAGGGATATTTTACTAGACAATAGTCCACTAATGGAGGGTGATACTGACTTCTGCTCTTTTGCAACAGTGCCTACTGTCCTCAAGCTTGGAAGACAAACTCAGTGGCCTTTCCTTGGAAACAGATGAACTTGTATGCCTTCCCTCCAGTTACTCTTCTTCTCAAGGTCTTATTAAAGATCCAAAGAGAGTACCCAGATGTCTTACTGATGACTCCGTTTTGGCCAAGACAGCACTGGTTTCCCTATCTCTTCCACCTAGCCAAGGGCCATCACTAGGACACGTCCCTTTTATAGTAGACTTGCTCACACAGCAGAGGAGCTTATTACTTCATCCTAACCCATCATCCCTCAACCTGACATTATGGATGATGAGATTCTGATCCCTTTTAGACACCAGTTTTGTGAGGACATGCCTAGTGTTCTCCAGGAGGCAAAAAAAAAAAAAAACTACTACCAGAAAATCTTGCATAGAAAAATGGTAAAGATTTAATATATTGTCAGGCTAAACATTAGGACGCAGTACAAACTAATATCCCACTTGTCCTCTCTTGTTTGTGTGATTTGTTGCTTTCTGGTATATAGTACTTGTCTGTTAAGGTACACATTTCAGACATAACTGTGTGCCACCTCTGGATCCTTTGCTTCTGGTTAGGCAAAAAGCTGTTAAAAGGTGTACTCCTCCTGAAACCTCCCAGAAAAGCTATTCCTTTGGTTTAGGACCTCAATTTTGTGCTAGAAAAACTCGATCACCCTCCTTTTAATCCATCGGCAACTGCCTCTTTCAATTTCTGTTCTTTAAAAACTTTCTTTAGGTAGCCCTCACCTCTGCTAGATGAGTCCCTAAGCTATTAGCCCTTATTCCAGCTCCCCCTTTCCTTATTTTTCATAAAAAAACAGGAGGTAGAAGGCCCTGTGCCAAAAACCTCCAGAAATACTGACTCCTCTGGGTTTAGCTTGAGGATAAGACCACCCACTGTGTTGACAAAAGGATCTCCATAATGTCCATAATGCATCTTTAAGGACCTGTCCCTCCTTCATGTCTGAACTAGGAATTGAACTCTGTCAGGCCATAAATCTTTCCACTTAATTTCCTAATTCACAAAATAACGGATAAAGTAATTTTTCATTCTGTTGATGTGTATAGACTGCTCTGGTTCTAACTGGCTAAGACTAAGGCTGTCAACAGGTCTGACCAATTATTTGTCTCTTTCCATGTATCCATTATAGGTAACCCAGTTTCAAAACAAATTGTTAGCTGGATCTCTAAACCCATTTCCTTTTGCTACAGTCAGCATGACAAAGCTTTACTTTCTCCAGCAAAGGCTCACTGTACTGGAGCAGAAGCTTAATCTGGAACTTTTTACAAGGGGATTGACTCAAACAATTTTATAAACAGCTTGCTTAATCTTTTGTGCATACTTTCACCAAACATTGAAGAGTGAATGCTTTTTCTATATCTAGCGCCACATTTGCTGGGTCAGTCCTGTCTGGATTACTAGAAAATTCTATATCCTTTCCATCCACCCTTCGCACCTCTTAAGCTTGGGAAACCACCCAGCATTTTGGAATACTGGAACAGTGATCTAAGGAAGGAGATCCAACGGGGCCAGGAGCATGCAGGTCACCTTTCTCCCATCTTTCCTTCTGTGATCCAAACCTCTGGTTTTGGAGTCTTTGGGTCCAAGCTTCTAGGATGTTGAGGGGTCAGCACTGATGGTCTCTCAACCCCGACCGTTGCCTTGAGCTGTTTGGCTCTGACGTTTTTGGAGTGGACCGACTCTTGCAGCTGTAGCCTCGGTGTCAGATCCGAGGGGATGGTATTGACTTTGAGGCTTTTGGGGTCTCCCATTCCCCTCGGGGCCTCTGTGCTGGGAAGCTCCGCTCCCTGCTCGGTGCCAATGGTGGCAGATCTGGCCTCGACCTTGGCCTTTCCACCTATGGGGATCCACTCGCCTTCGGTGTTTGAGGTGGTGGAGAGGGTCCTCTTGGCTCCTTTGAGAGCCTTGATACTCTTGTCCTCTGATTCTGTCCTGGCTCCCTCTCTCTCTGGGCTGGAGTCTGCCATCCTTCCCCCTCAGGGACAGCCTGTTTCCAGTTTGCACAGGAAGCTCCCATCTGGGAACTCCCTGAAGCTTCCGAGTCCTGTCTGGAATTTCTGCCTGAGGATCCCCCTCGGAAGCGTGTGTGTAAGAGGAGACACTTAGACTCCCCACTGGAGTTTCTCATCGATGATACTGATTTGGAGGAAGGGGAGAGTTCCCACCAATTGCCCACAGAAGACGTCTTCTTTGGGGACATTATGGAGATCCTTTTGTCAAAGCAGTGGGTGGTCTATCCTCAAGCCAAACCCAGATGAGTCAGTATTTCTGGAGGTTTTTGGCACAGGGCCTTCTACCTCCTTGGAGTTCCCCTTATAGCTCCCTTAGTGGATGTCATCTAGGGCATGGAAGGAACCGGACATGGTTGAGTCCATCCCCAAATGCCCAGACAAGGTGCTTAGCGTCCCATCTGACAAGCCCCATTGATCCAAGTGGTCCCCCAGTCGATGCCATGGTGGTTGCGGTGGCAACCAAAAAGGAGCTAGCCCAGGCCAGCTCCTTGGGCCACCCCTCCAGACAGGGAGGGTCAGGTGATGCATCGTTTTGGAAGCAGACCTATGCATCAGCCACCTTTGCCTTATGGGTGCTGAATTATTTGGCACATGTAATCGGGACTGCAGAGGGCCCTGGTCCAGGAGGTCGCTGAGTCTGCCCCAGGGTCCATGTTGGCAGAGGAGGAGGAGAAGGCTTTCTCCTCCCGCATGGCCACCCTGACTTCCATTTCAAATACGTCCATGAGGCTTCTTTTACATGCTACTGAGGGTACCTCCATGGCTGCGTGAACAGGGGTGGCCATTAGGTGGTATGTGTAGCTCCGGCCCTTACCTCTTCTGGAGCTGTTCAAGGCATCTTTCACAAATGCTTCCTATGATGGTACCACCTTGTTTGGAAAAACAGTTTATGATGCATTAATCCAGAGCGAGGAGGTTGGGCAAACTTTGTCTGCAATCGGGATCTGCTTCTCCATCACACAAAGATCCTTTTCAAGGAATCAGTGTGGGGTCAAGAAGATGTAGTTTTGGAAGTCTCAGGGTTCTTCCCAAGATGCTCAGGATTCGCCTTCTCCCAGGAGCAGAGGGGCATATGGCAACATGCCACCCTCGTGGCGATGGGGACCAAAGAACCAAGGGTCTCAGGATTCCTTACTGGACAGACCCTTCCAGCAATCCTGAAAGGTTGCCCCACTGCTTGTCTCTGGAGGCAGTCGGGGGGCATCTGTCTCTGCACTCAACAGCCTGGGAGTCCATTACAAAAGATCGTTGTGTTCTGCAGTTCATATCCAGAGGTTATTTGATCCCCTTTCTCCATTCCCCATTTCACCTGGACACCCCCCAGATGTGCCACCTGGTCAATGGGAGGAAGCAGCCATAGGAATTGCCAGGCTGCTCACAAAACGAGTCATCCAGCCCGTCCCCCAGATCAGTCCAGATCAGGTATTTATTCCAGGATGTCCTTCAAGGATGCATCTGCAGTCCTTACAAATGGGTTGTCCTGTCGTCAGGCAGCCCTTCGGTCGGCCGGATTCCAAAGTCTGGGTCTGGCCTCTGCTGATGTCGCACTTCACCCGATGTCATAGCTGCAGTTATTCGGGTATAAAGGTATCAGCCGACGCCATCTTCCTCAGTCTTTCTTGCCGTGGCCAAGCAGAAGCTGTTCGCAAGTGCCGGTCGGTCAGAACCAGAGATTACTACTACCGAAGACTTCAAAAAAGCTATCGAAGACTTCAAAAAAGCTAAGTACCCCGTTGGGGACTCTTTCTTGCCTCAGCCGATGTCAGAAAAAGTGAATAACTGTTTAACTTGTGGGAAACAAATACCTCATAAAGATTTCCACTCTTACTGCTTACCTTGTCTAGGCCCAGACCACGATGTAGCAGCTTGTCTAGCCTGTGCTTCTTTCAACCGGCGGACGCTTAGACGCCGGTCGGAATTTGCCGAGGAGTTTTTCGGCTCCGATTTTGCTTACATTATGCCGTCGGATCCTCCGACTACGCAAATTTCTAAAAAGCGCAAGGAAAAGGACCGACACTCGTGGTCCGCGGTTTCAGCCGAAACCGCTAGAGTCCACGGTTCTTCCTTCGGCTGAAAGCGTTCCTCCTACCGAGGCCTCATCCAGCATGGTGGAATCTGCTTCTGAAATACCACCCGCTCTTGCAGGTTCACAGGATTTATCTGACACTATCCCCTTGGATATTTCTACCCCTGCACGTGGAGCTGCTAGGCCACCTGCATCCATGTCGATTAAGGCCTTTGCCAGGGCTAAAGCAGCAAAATCAACCAAAACTGTGCCTGCTAAGACCCCCTCACACAGGCCTAGCTCTAGTTCACAAATGCTTAGTCTTGCAGAGGATCTCATTTCTTTGATCCGGGGATCCCAACCTCACCCAGACAGGGCCTCTCACCCACCTCCAGAGAAGAGGCCTAGAGCAGAGCCCCCTGAGCCAGTTTCTACAGATGACTCCTCTGATGAATCAGATAATTCTAACCCTCCAGAGGGCCCTTTTTCTCCTTATGAGGACTCTGATGCAGAAGAGTCCATTCCTTCTGCCTCTCCGCCTGAGGAATTTTCCTTTGGGGAAACCTTGCATGCTATGAGGGAACAATTTCAATGGCAGGGCCAGGATTTTACAGACTCTAGGAAAAGGCTTAGAACCTTTCTGCATTTGCCACAGCATAGGCCTTTAGCCATTCCTCCAGTACTTACTGTTGTGGATGATGCATTTAATGATGCTTGTACTGCTCCTGATTCTCTTCCTCCGGCCCCTGCTAAGCCCGATAGATACTGCAGGGTTCCGGACACACATTATCATTTGTATAAGGCTCCTCTTGCAGATCCCGAAACTATCTCCCAGGGACCCAAAGCTGTAGCAGCTACCTCTGCCAAAATCCCCCTCCCCTCTGAAAGGGAATCTAGGGCCTTGGAGAGATGGGGTAAAAAAGTTTACACTTCTGCTACTCTTTCAGCTAGAGCCTTGAACTGTCAATTCCACATGATTCAGTATCAGGAATTTATGTTAGATCAGTTAACTAAAAATCTGTCCTCTGATGAACCATTAGACAAAAAAGTCTGTTCAGGAAATGGTACATAACATTCAGCAGGTCAGTAATCATTCTTTAAAATGCGGCTATGATGCACTGGAGGCTTCCTTTAGATCAGCCATGACTGGTACAGTGATCAGAAGACATGCATGGTTAAAAGAGCAGTCCTTACCAGACCATGTCAAATCAAAGCTCCTAGATGCTCCCATGGATAAGCTCAATTTGTTTGGCTCCCCTGCACAACAGGTGCTCAAGAAGGTGGAAGAGAAAGCGAAATCTGTCCAGACAGTCAAAGATTTCTTGCAAGTCCAGCCTCCAAGGTTTAGCAGGAACTGGCCTTCCAAGAATTGGTCCTTTCCAGACACCCACAGAGCTCAGAGAGGCAGGAATAGGTGCTCAAGAGGCAGGGGTCAATCCAGAGGTGCCTACAGGGGACGTCAGTGGCAGGCTAACAACCAGCGAGGTACAGCAACAGATCCTGCCACCACCACAGGACAATCACAGTGACTTGGCTCTGGCTCCGCCTACCAGGGAACAACTAGAAGCACCCTTAGGCGGGAAGCTAGCCTTATTTTCAGTAAACTGGCATTACATCACAGGAGACAAATGGATTTTACAGACAATAGACCAAGGTTACAGGTTTCACTTCCATACTCTACCAAGGAAGAGAGGAATGCCAAACCTACCTCCAAATCAGAAGACAGACGCTCTACAACAAATAACTCACTAAGGATGAGAGCTGTAGAAAGGGTACCATCTATGGAACAAGGACAAGGATTTTACTCCAGACTCTTCCTAGTACCAAGAAAAGAAAACCAATGGAGACCTATTCTCGACCTGACTGCTTTAAACACATACCTCATTGTACCAAAATTCAAAATGCTGACCTTACAGCAACTTCTTCCCATGCTGGGCAAGGAGTCTTGGCTGGTAACTCTAGATCTCAAGGAGGCATACCTGCACGTCCCCATACGACCAAATTGCAGAAGATACCTCAGATTTCTTGCAGGATCAGAGCATTATCAATTCTCAGCATTGCCCTTTGGCTTATCTACTGTGCCCAGAGTATTCACGAAATGCCTGGCATCAGTAATTGCTCATTGCAGGCTTCAGGGAATTCAAATTTACCCTAACCTGGACGACTGCCTGTTACAAGCGGACAACAAAAACAAATTAACAAAAGACTTGGAAAGGGTCATTCATCAACTGCAAGCCCTGGGATACACAGTCAATTTAAAAAAGTCAAGGCTGATACCATCCCAAAGGATAACCTTTTTGGGTGCAGAGCTGGACACATCAAAGCAGATGGCATTCCTAACAGCAGAAAAACAGGAGCAACTCCCTCTCTACTTCATGGCATTAACAAAGCAGAACCAGCTAACAGCAAGAAAAGTCCTGCAAGCCCTGGGTTACATGGCATCCTGCATAATATTGATTCCACATGCCAGACTACACATGAGAAAACTACAGTGGTACCTGAGGAATTTATGGTCTCAGCACAAGCACAGCCTAGAAACCCAAATTCCAATAATTCCATGCCTGAAACAAGAATTCCAATGGTGGGCTCAGGCCTGTCAATCAAACAAAGGCTGCCCTTCCACAGCACTCAACCAAGCCAGACCATAACAACGGACGCCTCAGACCTCGGTTGGGGGGCGCACATGCTGGACAAGTGCATACAAGGCTTATGGACTCAAGACCAGCTGCACCTACACATAAATCAAAAGGAAATGCTGGCAGTAAAACTGGCAATCCAGGCATTCAGACCATTCCTTCAACAGGGTCAACTGTTGATAAGGACGGACAACACCACAGTTATGTGGTACTTCAACAAGCAGGGAGGCACACATTCATACCCTCTATGCCGGATGGCAATGGACCTATGGAACGTGGCCCTGAGCTTCAACATTCAGTTACAAGCAATTTTTGTGCCAGGAAAAGAAAATATTCTAGCAGACATCCTAAGCAGAACTACCACGGATGCCCACGAATGGATGTTGCATCCGGACATCTTCAAAACCATTACAGGAAAATGGGGGCTACCAGAAATAGACTTATTTGCATCCCCACACAATCACCAACTGAAGAAATTCTGCACAAGGACGTACCACCCCCTTGCTTGGAAAGTGGACTCCCTATCTTTCAGTTGGAAAAACCTGACAGCATATGCATTCCCACCTCTTCCTTTGATGCACAAGGTGCTACTGAAGATCAAAGAAGACCGTCCAAGGATCATCCTGATAGCTCCAGACTGGCCAAGGCAACATTGGTACCCATTACTGAGGAGTATGTCTCGGGAACAAATATGGCCTCTGCCCCTAGTTCCCTTGCTGCTGACACAGAACAACTTCAAAACCCTGCATCCAAACCTGAAAACACTGCAGCTGGCTGCCTGGAACATTGCTTAAGAACAAACAATCCAGAATTATCTCAAAGGGTTAAAGACATAATCTTGGAGGCTCGCAGACCCTCAACAAGAAAAAAAATTATTCAGCAAAATGGAAAAGATATCTTACTTGGTGTACTGCAAAAGGAGAGAATGTGTCACTGGTAAACATAGCTAACATCCTGGAATACTTGGCAGAGCTCTTCCATAATGGCCTGTCCTATTCTTCCATTAAGATTCATGCATCAGCTATTTCAGCAGAATACAACTTGGACCCTCCAGTCTTCTCACATCCTCTGCTCAGGCAGTTTCTAAGAGGAATTAAAAATGTAAAACCACCAAGAAAGCCACCATTGCCAGCATGGGACTTGAACTTTGTGCTAGAAAAGTTGACACTACCTCCTTCGAGCCAGCAGCAACAGCAGAATTGCAGTACTTATCATGGAAAACTGCTTTCCTGCTTGCAATCACTTCAGCACGAAGGGTTTCTGAACTACAGGCATTAATGGCAGTACAGCCCTTCCTGATTTTCCATCAAGATAGAGTGTCCATGAGAACTAATCTTACTTTTATGCCAAAGGTGGTCTCCAGGGTATCTTTGAACCAAGCTATCCACCTGCCTACATTCTTCCCCAACCCACAGAACAGGGGAGAAAGACTGTTGCATACCTTGGATGTACATAGACAATTACGCTACTACCTGGACAGGACCAAGAATAATAGAAAAACTGACCAGCTACTGGTAGCATATGCAACAGGAATGGAAGGAAAAGCAATTTCAAACAGACAATCTCTAAGTGGATAGGAAATTGCATTAGATTTTGTTACTCTTACCATGGAAAGAAAACTCCAGAAGACATCAGACCTCACTCTACAAGGGCTACAGCCACTACCACAGCCTTTTTACGAGGAGTGGCTACCAAAGACATTTTAGAGGCTGCTACTTGGAGCTCCGTGCATACATTTGCCAAGCATTATAATTTACCCTTATACTCCAGATCCCGAGCAGGTTTTGCCACTGCTGTGTTGCAAGGGATCTTAACTACACCATAATCTTATTACTCCTCCTCCCCCAGTTTGGCTATGGTATTCTACCCATTTGTAAGGACTGCAGATGCATCCTTGAAGGACATAGTACAGTTTTGTACCTACCATAAATGTAGATGTCAGATAGGCATGCATCTGCAGTCAGGATTACCCTCCCTCCTACTCCTCTGAGGTACTCCTAGGGTATTTACCCCTCTTTTAGCTAGCTGGGGGAATCTATTATGGTGTATTTGTTTGTATATATGTATATACATGTTTATTTTTATTTTGCTCTCTCTTATTTGGAAACTTTTGCAATTATCCAAATTAGCCTTCCTAGAGGGCACCTGGCATCTGGGGCAAGAAACACTGAGGAAGATGGCGTCGGCTGATACCTTTATACCCGAATAACTGCAGCTATGACGTCGGGTGAAGTGCGACATCAGCCGAGGCCAGACCCAGACTTTGGAATCTGGCCGACCGAAGGGCTGCCTGACGACAGGACAACCCATTTGTAAGGACTGCAGATGCATGCCTATCCGACATCTACATTTATGGTAGGTACAAAACTGTACTTTCTTGTTGGTGCCAAAGAAAACGGGCAACTTAAGACCCATTCTAGATCTTTCAACCCTGAACCTGTCATTTGAGAAGTTGAATTTCCGGATGCTCACCCTTAAATCCATTCTGCCCTTCCTGCAGATGAACAACTGGATGTGCTCAGTGGACATCCAGGACGCATACTACCATGTCACGAGGACTTGACTTTCCCAAAAGTTCCTCTCCTTCTGGCTGGGAGCCAATCATTTTCAGTTCAGACCACGCCCCTTTGGTCTTACCACTGCCCCCGGGTGTTTACCAGAGTGTTGGCAGTAGTGGCAACTCACATGTGGCTTCAGGGATTTCAGGTGTTTCCCTACCTGGATCCTTTCCGCTCCCTCCAGGCATCAGCTGACTCAGGTCAGGGATCATCTTCATATAGCTTAGTCCCTGGGTATTACCATAAACCTCAAAAAGTCTCAACTGGCACCAGTTCAGGTACTGTATTTCATAGGTGCTCGGCTAGACACTACACGGGGCAAGTTGTTTCTACCTCCAGACATACTGGTATCACTTTACCATCATGTGCAGTACATTCTTCAAGCCCACTTTTCCCCGGCGGGCTTAGTTCTTTGGGCGTTGAGGTTCATGGCAGCCATGATCACCCTTGTTCCAACTGCGCGCCTCCATATGAGGATCCTGCAATGGACCTTAGCAGTTCAGTGGTCCTTGCTAGACCTTCCCTTGTCACATCCTGATGTTCATCGTGCATACAGCTGCAGTCATAACAGATGGGTTTTCCTGCCGTCAGGTGGGTCCTCAGTTGGCAGAATTCCAAAGTCTAGGGCCGGCGTCTGATGTCGTCGCTTCTTCCCTGACGTCAGTGTGACGGGTGTAAAAGAACAAGCCGATGCCATTTTCTTCAGTCTTTCTTGCCGCGCGGTGCCTGAAGCAGAAGCAGTTCGCAAGTGCCGGTCGGCCAGCTCCTGAGATTACGAATATTTTTTAACCAAAGTCTTCTAGAAAGCCAAGTACCCCGTTGGGGAAACTTTTCTTGCCTCAGACAGATGTCAGACAAAGTTAATAATTGCATTTCATGTGGGAAGCAAATACCGCATAAGGATTTCCATTCCCTCTGCATTCCTTGCTTAGGCCCAGATCATGATGTCTCGGCCTGTTGTTTTTGTGCTACATTCAACAGACGCACTATTAAGCGTCGGGCGGAGTTCGCCCAACACAATTTTGGCAAAAAGTTTAATTACAGTATGTCGTCGGATTATCCGACTCCAGTTTTGAGTAAAAGACGCAAAGATAAGGACCAACATATGAGGTCCATGACTTCTACCAGTCTAAAGCAGACTACTGGTGCTCCGGTTTTCAGCGAGGCGCCTACGCAGCCCCTGACTACCGATGACACTTCATTAGCGGTGTCTTCTGTGCCTGAGGTCACAGGCTCTTCGGCCCACACCCCGACTACAGATACCGAAGCCACTCTTGGCGGGGAAACTCAGAGTTTAGACAGGCCTGCCACCTCTCAAGGTGTCTTCAGGCCTTCTTCTTCCTTTTCCATTAAGGCTTTCACTAAATGTAAAGCAGCCATGCATTCTAAAAGACAAGCTCCTCAGGGCCCCATGCCTACAAAGCAGATGCTCAAAATGGCTGAGGATTTGATTACTCTTATCAGGGGTTCCCAACCCCCCTCGGACAAAAGGCCCAGAGTGGAGGAAGAATACCCTTCCTCGGACCAGGCCTCCATTACTTCAGAACATTCTGATGACCAGGAACATTCATACTCCCCTTTTGAAGATTCTGATGCAGAGGAGTCCATTCCCTCTGTCTCCCCCCCCTGAGGACTACTCTTTTGGGGAAACTTTGCATACCTTGAGGGAACACTTCCACTGGGAAGGCGAGGGAACACTTCCACTGGGAAGGCCAAGATTACTCAGACTCCAAGAAAAGGCTCAGGGATTTCCTATTGCTCTCTCAGTACAGGCCTCTGGCTATCCCTCCTGTTTTAGACATACTAGATGATGTGTATTCAGAGGCCAGCCTTAACCCAGATTCTTTACCTCCAGCTCCAGTCAAGCCTGATGGGTATTACCGGGTTCCTGAGTCACACCAATTCCTATACAAAAGCCATGCGGCTGACCCAGAGACCATTTCACAGGGTCCCAAGGGAATTAAGGCCTCCACT
The DNA here is from genome assembly GCF_019279795.1 of Protopterus annectens. Taxonomy (NCBI): domain Eukaryota; kingdom Metazoa; phylum Chordata; order Ceratodontiformes; family Protopteridae; genus Protopterus; species Protopterus annectens. The sequence goes on along the minus strand of NC_056744.1, from coordinate 938,917,082 downwards.
GCCAAAAATCCGCTACCTTCAGAGAGAGATTCCAGAGCTTTAGAAAGGTGGGGGAAAAAGGTATACACCTCGGCCACCTTAACCATGAGGGCATTAAACTGTCAGTTCCATATGTTAAAGTATCAACAGTTTTTGTTATCTCAGTTTGAAAAGCAAAATGTCACAACCTGAACAACCAGACTTGGAGTTGCAGGATCTGTTGCATAGTGCAGAGCAAGTGGGTAAACATACCTTGCAATGTGGTTTTGATGCTTTAGAGGCCTCATGTAGAGCTGCTGTTACAGGATCAGTCATACGTAGGCATGCTTGGCTCAAAGAACAAACCTTACCAGATCATGTCAAAGCTAAACTACTAGATGCACCTCTTCAAAAAGATGTATTGTTTGGTGTTAAGGCTGAGGAGGTATTAAAGAAAATGGAGGAAAAGGCAAAATCAATGCAAACAGTGAAAGATTTCCTACAGGTACAACCTCCATGTTTCAGTAGAAATTGGCCTTCAACAAATTGGTCCTTTCCAGCCACGGACAGACCTCAAAGAGGCAGATACAGGCGCCCGAGGGGTAGAGGGCAATCTCAAGGATCATTTAGAGGCAGACAATGGCAAGCACCTACACCAAGAGGTGGTGAGGACAGTTCACAGCCATTCAGAAAGTAGAACCAATGACTTTCCCCTTTGCATGCCAAGCAAGGCTCAATTGGCAGCACCATTAGGCAGAAAACTGGCATTATTTTCAAAAAAATGGCATATTGTCACAAAAGACAAATGAATCCTGGACATTATAGACAGAGGCTTACAGATTCCACTTTCACACCCTTCCAAAAATGAGGCATGCCAAACCTGCCACACAATCAAAGGGCAGAGGCACAAAAACAAATTTCAGATCTCATGGACATGAAAGCTATTCAAGAGGTACCTGCACAAGAACAGGGTCAAGGTTTTTATTCAAGACTATTCCTGGTACCAAGGAAGGGCAAAGATTGGAGACCTATTTTGGACCTATCCATCCTAAACACATATTTACTCGTACCAAAATTCAAGATGCTCACATTGCAGCAGCTTCTTCCCATGCTGGGCAAGGAGTCTTGGCTGGTAACATTGGACCTCAAGGAGGCATACCTGCATGTCCCAATCAGACAAGATTGCAGAAGATACCTCAGATTTCTTGCAGGTTCAACCCATTATCAATTCTCTGCATTGCCCTTTGGCTTATCTACTGCGCCCAGGGTGTTCACGAAATGCCTGGCATCAGTAATTGCCTTCTGCAGACTTCAAGGGATACAAATATACCCATATTTGGATGACTGCCTGATCCAAGCGGACAGCAAACACATACTTCTGAAACACCTGGCGTTTGTAATAATGTTGTTGAATTCTCTGGGATTACACAGTCAACAAAAAGAAATCAAGACTAATACCCTCTCAAACAATAATTTTCCTGGGTGCCAGCTTGAATACAAACACCCAGATGGCCTACCTCAAGCCAGAGAAACAAGGGCAACTAACTCTTTACTTCAGAAAACTGGCAACCTTCACCAGGCTGACTGCAAGGAAAATCCTGCAGGCTCTGGGATTCATGGTATCTTGCATCCTACTAATCCCATGTGCAAAGCTGCATATGAGGAAACTTCAATGGTACCTAAAAAACTTATGGTCTCAACACAGCCACAATTTGGAAACAGTTATACCACTTATTCCATGTCTTCAAAAGGAGTTTCTGTGGTGGGCTCAAGCATGCCAAAGAAACATAGGTCTCCCATTCTGCAAGCCTCAAGCAAATCAAGTCATCACAACAGACGCCTCGGACTACACCTGGGGGGCGCACATGACAGATCGGTGCATTCAGGGCAAATGGTCCCAAAAAGAAAAGCACCTACACATCAGTCAAAAGGAAATGCTAGCAGTAATAAATGCTATTATGGCTTTCAAAGACCTACTGCATCCAGGCCAGCTATTGATAAGGACGGACAACACCACAGTGATGTGGTACATAAACAGGGAGGAACCCATTCGTACCCCCTATGCAAGCTAGCCATGTCTCTTTGGAACATGGCTCTGGAATTACAAATCCAACTTCAAGCACAGTTCCTGCCAGGCAAGGAAAACACGCTGGCAGACAACCTAAGCAGAAATATGACAGATCCACACGAATGGAAGTTGCATCCTCAAGTTTTTACAAAGATAATTCAAGCATGGGGAAGGCCAGACCTAGATCTCTTTGCCACCCACAGAAATTACCAATTGACAAAATTCTGCTCCAGGCCTTTCATCCACAGGCCTGGAAAGTGGACGCACTCTTTCAGTTGGACAACAATGAGAGTTTATGCCTTTCCACCTCTCCCTCTGCTGCCCAAAGTTCTATTAAAAGCCAGAGCAGACAGACCAAAGATGATTCTCATTGCTCCAGACTGGCCAAGACAACACTGGTACCCACTCCTGAGGAGCCTGGCGCATTCTCCCCACCATGGATCCTGCCTCTAATGCCTCTTCTACTGACTCAGCACAACTTCAAAACTTTTCAGTCAGCTGAAAACACTCAATCTAGCCGCATGGAGGATTCCTTAAATCCAAAACAGACCCTACTCTTCAAGGAGGTGCAGGATGTCATTCTGGAGGCCAGAAGGCCTTCTACTAGAAAAGCCTACTCCGCAAAATGGAAACTGTTTTGTGCCTGGAATCAGAAAAAGGGTCAGAATCCTGAAATACTGAATTTACCTCAAATATTACAGTACCTAGCTGAGATGCTAAACAGTGGACTTTCATTCTCCTCCATCAAAATCCATGCCTCAGCCATTTCTGCAGAATACAACACTGATCCTCCTTTATTCTCTCACCCTCTCTTAAGACAGTTCCTCAAGAGGGGCTAAGAATATAAAACCCCCAAGGAAGCAACCAGTACCTGCTTGGGACCTCAATTTCATTTTAGAAAAACTGACCCTGCCTCCTTTTGAGCCAGCTGCTTCAACAGAACTGCAATATTTGTCATGGAAAACAGCCTTCCTTCTGGCTATCGTCTCAGCATGCAGGGTTTTGGAACTACAAGCCCTCATGGCTGTGCAGCCTTTCATCATTTTCCATCAGGACAGAGTTTCCTTACGAACCAACCCTTCTTTTATGCCAAAGGTAGTATCCAAGTTAGCCTTGAATCAGGCTATCCACTTACCTACCTTTTACCCTGATCCACAAAACAAAGGGGAGAGACTACTACATTCCTTGGACGTTCACAGACAGCTCCGTTATTATTTCGACAGAACAAAGCCTTTCAGAAAATCAGAGCAACTCTTTGTGTCCTATGCAACAGGTGCTCAAGGGAAGCCTATTTCCAAACAGACAATCTCAAAATGGGTAGCCCACTGCATTCGCTTTTGTTACTCTTTTCATGGTAAAACTTTACCTACAGGCATCAGATCTCACTCCACAAGGGCCACAGCTACCTCTGCAGCTTTCCTCAGGGGGGTTCCTACCAAAGATATTTTGGAAGCAGCCACTTGGAGTTCTGTACATACTTTCTCCAAGCACTATCACCTACCATTATACTCCAAATCTAGAGTGGGCTTTGCCACCGCAGTCTTGCAGGGCATCCTGGCTCCTCCTAGTTCCACTTAGTGCCTACCACCCCTTTTTTAGCTTTGGGATTCTACCCATCTGTTATGACTGCAGCTGTATGCACGATGAACATAGTACAGTTTTGTACCTACCATAAATGTAGATGTTCGAGTGCTAATACAGCTGCAGTCCAGGTTTCCCTCCCTCCTTCCCCTCTTGGGACAGGCCTAATGGCCAACACCTCCTCATACAACATGATTGGGGTATTCTTTTATGGTGTATTTGCTTGCTACTACTGTTTTTTGATTTTATTGCATTGCATTATTACATAAATTTATGTTTTGCCTTCCTTCTTGGGGGCACCTAACATCTGGGGCAAGAAAAACTGAAGAAAATGGCATTGGCTGGTTCTTTTATACCCCTGTCGCACTGACATCAGGGAAGAAGCGACGACATCCAATGCCAGACCTAGACTTTGGGATTCGGCTGACCGAGGACCCACCTGACGGCAGGAAAACCCATCTGTTATCACTGCAGCTGTATTAGCACTCGAACATCTACATTTGTGCTAGGTACAAAACTGTACTTTCGACTGTCTCGTGTTTCCAGGAACTCCCTTCTTTGGTGGCTCCAATCCCTGGACCTCCTTCTGGGTCACCCATTTGTTTTTCCCTTCCCCGCAATCACGGTGACCACAGATGCCTCCCTGCTCGAGTGGGGGGTATTGCATGGGAAGGACGGTCCAAGGCACATGCTCTGCTTTGGAGAAAAGTCTGCATATCAGTGTCCTGAAGAGGAGGGCGGTGCTTTTGGCATTGCAAGCACTCTCTTCCTCTGGGAACTATTGCCATACAGATGGACAATATGGCCATAGTCTTGTGCATCAACAAATTGGGGGGAACCAGACCTTATCCCCTTTGTTATGAGACCATGAGATTGTGGGAGTGGGCGATCTCCACCGGCCATGTTCTGGTGACAATGCACATTCCAGGGAAGCCCAGCTTCCTAGTGGACAGGCTGTCGATCTATTCTGATGTCCTACGAGTAGTCTCTGAATCCGTCAGTAGCAGACAAGATGTTTCTAAAGTGGGATCGACCTTGCTGCGATCTCTTCACCTCTGCTTCCAACGCAAAATGTAGTGAGTATTTTGCTCTGATCCCCCACTCCGGGGGAGTCCCGCAGAGACTATGTAGTCTATGCTTGGCCCCCTGGTCTACTATATACGTATTCTCCGCTTCCTTTAATTCCCAAGTTTATGTAGAAAGTTCGGTGGCTGGGGAGCTCAGTTATCCTCATTGCCACTTTCTGGCTTCGCCATGTTTGGTTCCCCACTATGTAGTCTCCCTGGACTGTGGATCTGGTTCCAGATCTGATTACGCATCCATCAGGGGTTCCTTATCCAGGCTTAGCCCGAAGCTCACGGCTTGAGTGCTCCAATTTCGATGATAGCAAGGACTCCCAGGCTTTCTTCTCTTGTTAAGAAGATCTTGGTTGCAGCTCATAAAACTTCTAACAGGAAGGTCTATTATAGCAAATGGAAGCGTTTTTCCATCTTGGCTTCTCAGCATGACCTGGATCCCTTTACTGTGGCAGTTTCAGCTATTTTGGATTTTTTGGCGGACATTTTTAATCATGGTGTTAGTTTCTCTACTGTTTGTCTAATTAGCAGCGATTTCCAATTTCCATGTAGTCAAAAATTTGGTTTCCTTGGCTTCTTCTAAACTCTGTAAGGCCTTTCTGAAAGGTACCTTTCTTTTTAGGCCTCCGGTTAAGGACCCCATACCCTCTTGGGGCCTTACCTTTGCTCTGCAGGCCTTGGTTTCTCCCCCGTTTGAATCAGCTGCCTCAGTTGATTTGCAGTTTTTATCATGGAAGACTGCTTTTTTGGTAGCAATTACCTCAGCCAAGAGGATTTAGGAACTTCAGGCTTTATCTGTCAAGTCCCCTTATGTTGCCTTTCATAAAGATAGGGTTTCCCTGTGGACCAGTCCATTTTTCTTGCCAAAGGTGGCTTCAGAATCCAATATGAACCAGGTCATTAATTTGCCTGTTTCCTTTCCAAATTTCCAAAATAAAGGAGAGTACAAATTGCACTTAGTAGATGTGTACAGGCAACTGCATTTCTATCTGCATAGAACAAACACCTTCTGTAAGTCAGATCAGCTTTTTGTCTCCTTTTCCAAACCTAACCTAGGGAAGCCTGTTTCTAAAGTTACCATTGCTCGTTGGATTTCAGAGTGCATTTCTTTGGCCTATCGAGCCAAAGGTTGGTCTCCACCAGGACATACCCGGGCGGATTCCACCAGATCAGTTTCTACTTATGCAGCTTTTTGGTCCAGGGTTTCCCTCGATGATGTCTGTTCTGCGGTGATCTGGGCATCCTCGCACACCTTTATTTCTCATTATAAATTGAATCTTCCTTCTAGGAGCAGGGTTTCTTTTGGTTCAGCCGTGCACCGGAATATTCTTCCATGAGGACCTCCCAGGGTTTATTGGTAGCTAGGGACTCTGTCCCTCAGGTTGAAAATCAAATGAAAACAGCAACTTCAAATAAATAAGCTAACCATAGCATTCCATCAGAGTTGTTGCTTTTCATTTGCCCTCAACCGTCCCTCCCTCCATACCCCTGCCTTGTTTGGGCTGTGTAGTGGACTGGACTGAAAAGACATAGCACACTTTTTTCTGGCTAGAGCTCATTATCTGGGCCTTTAGATGGTTGTGCCAAGTTTTTATAGGCATGTTGACTATATTAGGATGGTGCTGTTCTGCAACAAACATGATCTGTGGGGAGGAGGGAGAAGAGGATATTATGGGTAGGGGAGGAGCTTGGACTTTGGATCTGATGCTGGAGTATGCGGCTGAGTTGGATCCGTGTCCCTCAGGTTGAAGATCAAATGATAAGAAACAACTCCGATGGAACGTTGTGGTAAGTACATAACTTATTTTTTTGGAAAGTATGTTTTAAGGTAGGCGTAAGTGTTTTTATTGATTGTCATATGTCTTTGCAGTAATTTGAAACGGGAGCGCTCTTCTGAATTTGCCAATTTAAAAGTTGATATAAATATTCAAAACTTTTTTTCTATAGAGAAACTGTTTAATTTTTTTTTTTGGGGGGGGGGCTAGTAAAGTGTATTAAGAGTGCTTTTTACTGTGTGTTTTTGGAAAAGTGACTTTGTATGAAATGTTACTGGCTTGTGCTGCATAGTTTCCCTGGAAAAGAGGTGTCACTTTTGGCTTGCCCATGGAACAAACTACAGTCGGTCCTCCTCCTAGCCACAAAAAGAAAAAGTTAATTAAAGAACCTCTGCTACCAGACCAGACTATCATTTTGCCTCGGCAGTAGGTGTGTGACTCTGCTGTGGCCAAAGTTGGTTCCACAGACCTCTCATCTGCTTCCACAGATCTCCCAGTTGTTACCCTTACAGACGTTGTGGACCAGGGGCTAGTCACATACTGTGTGGCAGTAGGGTCTCCTCAGTGGGCAAGTGAGAGCCACTTTTGTTTGTGTTGAGAGAAGGGGCAGGGAAGGGTCTCTACTTAGTCAGAATGTTGTGCCCATCTCTGGGGAATCTGTTGCTGCCACTGAATAACCTGCTTGTCCTAACTTTCAAGTCAAAAAGAAGTGGAAAACTATAAACATGTATCTTTTCCTTTTTCAGTTTCAGTGGACAGGAGTAGTTTGCCCAAATCTCTCTGTCAAGAGTTCTCTTTCTGAGACTAGTTCCAGATTGTGGCAATGTTTTCTGTGGGAGAATTCTGAGGAGCCCGCCCCCAGCCTCTTTAGTAATGGGTGCTAACCCTTTCCCCAACCCTAACCGTACACCTTTACTGTCATTAAAATATTCCTGTAACACTGCCAGTATTAAGACAAATTTGAAGCTAGTGTTATGGGGAGAGGGAGGATTAGTTTTAATATTGGGAAAGGAAATAGTTTTCTTCTAATATTATATTCATTTTTCTGAGATGATCAAACTTATTTTGTGGATGTTATGCATCTGACATTATGGTAGTTTGGTCATGATAGACATATACGTATATGTATATATGTGTGTATATAGCTTTTATATATATATATATATATATATATATATATATATATATATATATAGATATATAGATATATATATATATATATATATATATAGATATATATAGATATATATATATATATATATATATAGGTTCATAAGTGTGTACTAGGCTAATGGCCCTGGAGCCTTTACAAGCCTAACCATAGGATTACCCTGGCATAGTGCCACACAACCTTAGTTCACAGTGCCTCTGTCGAGTAGAGCCACTGGAGTTATCCCCGGGGTGAATTTTCTGTTTCCCATCCACTCATCAGGATTTCTCTTGGAGGGTCAGTGAGGTGCTCTGCTTGACAATGTATGGGAAGTCTGTTCCATAGCATGGGCAGTCTGAGTTATGAACCTGTCCGTCCAGCATGTTCTGTTAATTGTGGTAATGAGGTTGAGGTCTCTGGAGCGTGTTGTGCAGAGGGATTGGGATTTCTTTAGATGTAGCATTTCTAACAGGGCTGGGTCAGACATAGGTTTGTTAGTCAAGCAGAGATCGCCTCTAAGTAGGCAATATAAGACTGAGAATAGTTGGAGTCTTTTGAGGCTGTCCATATAGGACAAGTGTTTAAGGCCTAGGATCCTCTTTGTGAGGTACTTTTGTGGCCTCTCCAGTTGTTGCAGGTGTCTAGTGAGGTATTTGCCAAATGGGACATTGTACTCTATGATTGCCCTAATGAGGGAGAGTAGAGGGAGACAATGACCTCTTTCTTCCTGGATGCAAAACCCTTAGTAATTAGATGTGCCACATAGAAGGACCTTTTGACCACAGTGGTAATGTGGTGATCAAAAGAGAGGTTGATGTCAACCTGTGTTCCCAGATCTCTTATAATGCCTTCTGTGTTCAGTGGACTACCATCAATGTGGCTATTTATGGGAACCGGGTTTTTCCCAAAAAGGATGACGCATTTCTTGGCGTTGAGCTTAAAGCCATGGTTCTGACACCTGTCACTGGTCACAGTGAGGCCATTTTGGAGGATGTCAACATCACTTGGGGAGTTTATAATAGCTCCCAACTTGCAGTCATCTGCGAACTTTGTCAGCTAGAGTCCCATTGTGTTGGCCTGGACCTCAGAGAAGTAGATATCAAACAGGAGAGGACCCAGGACCGAATCCTGTGGGACTCTACTCTTGACTAATTGGCAGTCTGACTTGGAGTCAGCTGCTTTCCCACTGTGGGTTCTATCTGTGAGCCAGTTTGCAGCCCACCTAGTGATATAGGGGTTGATGCCAAGCTTAGTGAGTTTTTCTATGATTCCTGAGTGGGGAATAGTATCAAACGCCTTGGCCAGATCAAGGTATGCTGTATGAATCACCTTGCCTTCATCCACAGCTCTGGTGACTGACTCAAAGAAGTCAACCAAATTAAGCAGGCATGATCTACCCTTCACAAAACCAAACTGTTTGGGATCCAGAGTTTGGAGATTCCCTATATCCTTGTTTATTAGGTCCATGATGATGCGTTCCATAGCTTTGCATATCAGACTCATCAGGCTAATGGGGCGATAGTTCCCAGGGTCTGTAGCTGCCCCTCCTTTGTGGAGAGGGATGACTGTAGCAGTGCGCCATTCAGCAGTGACAAAGCCTGAGGTGAGGCTGTGATTGAACAAGGCACACAGGTGAGGTGCCAGTTCACTCTGTAGTTCATGTAGAACACAACCTTTTGGTTAAAGTTTT
>NC_056744.1:938768570-938786070 GCF_019279795.1 Protopterus annectens | reverse complement strand
GGAGGGTTTCAGAACTACAGGCCTTAATGGCAGTGCAACCCTTCCTAATCTTCCACCAAGATAGAGTGTCCATGAGGACTAATCCTACATTTATGCCTAAGGTGGTATCCAGAGTGTCTTTAAACCAGGCAATCCACCTACCTACCTTCTTTCCCAACCCACAAAACGCAGGGGAAAGAATATTGCATACCTTGGATGTACATAGACAGCTACGCTACTACTTGGACAGAACAAAAAGTAGCAGAAAGACTGACCAACTTTTTGTAGCCTATGCAACAGGAAGGGAAGGAAAAGCTATTTCCAAACAGACAATCTCCAAATGGATAGGAAATTGCATACGATTCTGTTACTCCTTCCATGGAAAACCAATTCCACAGAACATAAGACCTCATTCTACAAGGGCAACAGCCACTACCACAGCCTTCTTACGAGGAGTGGCAACCAAAGACATTATTGAGGCGGCTACTTGGACCTCCGTGCATACATTTGCCAAGCATTATAATTTGCCTCTATATTCCAGATCCCGAGCAGGGTTTGCCACTGCTGTACTGCAAGGGATCCTAAACACACCATAATCTAGTTTATCCTCCTCCCCTTGTTGGCTATGGTATTCTACCCAGTTGTTATGACTGCAGATGCATCCATGAAGGACGTAGTACAGTTTTGTACCTACCATAAATGTAGATGTCCGAACTGGATAGCATCTGCAGTCAGGATTACCCTCCTCCTTCCCCTCTGTGGTACTCCAAGGGTGTTTACCCTCCTAATAGCTAGCTGGTGGGGGGAGTCTTTTATGGTGTATTTGTTTGTATATATGTGCATACATGCTTATTTTTGTGTTTACCTCTATCTTTTTGGAAACATTGGCATCTATCTAAATTTTAGCCTTCAAGAGGGCTACTGGCATCTGGGGCAAGAAACACTGAGGAAAATGGCGTCGGCTGGTGCTTTTATACCCGAAGACCAACAGAGATGACGTCGGGTGAAGTGCGACATCAGCCGAAGCCGGACCCGGACTTTGGAATCTGGCCGACTGAAGGGCTGCCTGACGACAGGACAACCCTGTTGTTATGACTGCAGATGCTATCCAGTTCGGACATCTACATTTATGGTAGGTACAAAACTGTACTTTCTGGGTGATCTCCAAAGCATGGTGTGGGAGTCTCTTCCACTATTCTGGGGCATCTCCAAACCACCCAAAGAACATTTACCACTTTTGCCTCCAGTGCCTCAGCAGCTCCTGGACCAAGGCAACATCCAACCATTACCTTTCCATCGAAGAGGAAAGGCATTCTATTCCAGGCTCTTCCTGGTCCAAAGGAGAGAAGGACCCTGAAGACCCGTCTTAGACTTCTCCTTCTTAAACACCTACCTAAAGGTACCTTCCTTCTGGATGATCACCTTATAAACCTTGGTCCTCCTGATCTTACCTCGAGCCTTTATGGCCTTCATAGGCATAAAAGATGCTTGTCTTCATTCTTGTCCACTCAAGATACTGGAATTATCTCAGATTATCTGTAGCCTCTGGACACTTTCAGTTTTCTGCCTTGCCCTTTGGTCTTTCTACTGCCCCAAGGGTCTTCACCTGTGGTGGCATTCTGTAGACTGTAGGGCATCCAAATATTCTCTATTTGGACAACCTGTTGCTCCAGACGGACTGTTCAGAGTTGCTACAGTAGGTCCTCAACTGCATAATCAACATCTTTCTTTCCTTGGGATTCACCATAAATTGCAAATAAATCAGACCGCACTCATACCCAGGATCAGATTTTCCTGGGGTGCAGGATTCAAACCAACCTCATGAAGGTTTCCCTTCCCATACAAAAGGCCCAGGAACTCTTTGTTCTTTCTACGTCTTATGCAACAATCCCACATTTCAGCCAGGACCTATCTAAGGATCTTGGGCTTTATGGCTTCCACCATTTCCATGCATCCCTTGGCAAAGATGCACATGATGAAATGGCAGTGGTACCTAAAGTCATTGTGGACCCAGCATGCCCACCCATTGGTGTCCCAAATCCCTCTTCTTCCTTGCCTGAAGAGAGAAATCAGTTGGTGGATCCAACAACTGTCTACCAGTCCAGGACTCCCCCTCCATCCTGTGCCTCCAGTACAGGAAATGTATACAGATGCTTCAGACTCAGGCTGGGGAGCGAGCAGCCATAGGTGCCATGAAAGCTCAAGGCACCTGGTCACCCTTGCAGAGGAAAGAGCACATCAGTATAAAAAAAAAAGTGAGAGCAATACTGCAAATGCTTCAGATCTTTCAGCATCTGTTCATTCCAGGGCCCCTCAAAGTCTTAATAGACAACATTACAGTGCTCTGGTATATAAACAAGCAGGGAAGAACCTGTTCATACCTACTGTGCAGATTAGCTCTACAAGTATGGGAACTAGCGATCAAGCTGCAGACACCCCTTCAGGCAGTATACATTCTACCCAACCAGAATGTTTTGGCAGACACTCTCAGCAGGTCCAAAACACAATCTCATGAATGGATGCTTCACAGGGATGTGTTTCTGGTCATTGTCCGCCAATGGGATATTCCACAAGTGGATCTCTGCCTCCCCCATGAACCGACAACTTCCCTTATTTTGTGCCAGAGACGCACACCCTCTGGCCTGGAAGGTGGACAACCTAAGCTTCTCCTGTAGAGGGATGCTCCTATATGCATTACTTCTCCTGCCTCTTATTCTAAGGGTCCTCCTTGAAGATTCAGCAGGACAGACCAAATATCTTGTTGGTAACTCCCTTTTTGTCAAGACAGCATTGCTTCCCCTTACTCCTGCATTTAGCCAAGGGCAGTCATCACAAGTTACCCCAGAGAGTGGATCTACTCACACAACTCAAGGGCGCCCTCATTCATTCCCACTTGCCAACCGTTCAGATGTTACTGTGGGTGATAGGGCCATGATTTCTTTCAGACACCTTTTCTCAAAGGATGTGCTCAGGGTACTGCAGGAGGCTAGGAAACTCAAGAGAATTTTATTTATCCAGTTGGAAAAGATTATCATTCTGGTGTCCATGTAAAATGGAGCCATTAACAGTGGATTTTCCCACTGTTCTGTCATACCTGTGTGAATTGCTGGAGACTTCACTAACTTATTCTTCAGAAAAAGTACATTTGTCAGCCATCTCTGCCTGTCTGCCTCTCTCATCCCCTTTGACCTGTAGATTTGAGGCAAAACAATTTCTGAAAGGCGTCCTACACATGAGACCTCTCAGGAGACTAATGCCTCCTCTCTGGGTTCTTAATAATGTTTTGGAAAAGTTGACCCTGGCCCCCTTTGAGCCAGCAGCTGTTGCTTCTCTAAAATTCTGCTCCTGGAAAACTAACCTGGTTCTGGCAATCACATTGGCCAGAAGGGTCTCAGAATTACAAGCTGTGATGGCATCCCCCTCCCTTCATAGTCTTCCATAAGGACAGGGTTTCCCTCTGCACCAACCCCTACTTTATGCCACCTAAGGTGGTCAATGAGCTGTCATTAAACCAAGCAATGCACCCCCCCCCAAGATCTCCACAAAAAGAGTCCTACCATCTCTAGATGTGCACAGGCAGCTTACCTGGATAAAACCAGGACCGTCAGGAAAATTGACAAGTTCATCTCCTTCCACCCAAGAGCCCTAGGGCTACCTGTCTCCAAGCTGACTGTCATCTTGAATATCTAAAGCCATAACCTTTTGATGTTCTTCATGTTTCACTGTTGCAGTCATCACATTTGGGTTATCTGCTTGCAGTAGCCCTCAGTCGGCCTGATTATCAAAGTCTTGTGTCCTGCGTCGGTTGCTGTCTTATCTTCCATGACGTCAGGTCGTCAGGGGTGTAAAGCATGCAGCCGACACCATTACATCAGTCGTTTTTGCTGTGCTGTGCCCGAAGCAGAAGCAGTTCGCAAGTGCCGGTTTGCCAACTCCTGAAATTTTCGTTTTCGAGTTTCAGAACTGAAGTCTTCAACTAAAGCTAAGTACCCCGTTGGGGAAACTTTTTCTTGCTCTTTACTGATGTCAGTAAAAGTTAATAATTGCATTTCTTGTGGAAAACAAATACCTCATAAAGATTTTAATTCGTACTGTATTCCTTGCCTAGGCCCTGACCACGACATACCTCGCTGTTGGTTTTGTGCCTTATTTAACCAACGAACTGTCAGTCATTGGTATATTTATGCTTCTAAATATTTCGGTTCTTGGTTCAGTTATCCAGATATGTCGTCGGTAAGCCATCAGACTACCGGCATTTTGAAAAAACGCAAAGATAAAGACAGAGACCGGCCGCCTAGGTCCACAGCTGCCAATGACGCTTCTCCTAAGCCAGTCGCCAGTTCGCCGGTACTCAGTGAGTTGCTTTCGCAGCCCCTGATACCCGCTACTTCTGATTCGCAGGCCTCTACTGAGACCCATTCAGAGTCTGGTTTGCTGCGAGATGCTTCAACTGTGGAACCTACGGATGTCTATACCTTGGATGGGTCCGGAGCCGCTGTACAGGCACCGGCTTCTGAGGGTGTATTTAGGCCTACGGACTTGCATATTAAACCAACGCCACCTTCTTCTTTTAAGGCCTAAAGCTCGAACCATGCCTAGAAAACCGATGCTCAGGCCACATGCTCAGGCCTCTATGCCTAAAAAACAAACGATAAGAATGGCTGAAGACCTTATAACTTTAATCAAGAGAAGCCAGCCATCCCCTTGTAAGAGACCTAGGACTGAATTTGCTTATGAATCTTCTGACCAGGCTTCTGAAATTTCTGTTTCTTCTGATGACCTGGATATTTACCCTTAACTGCTTATGAGGATTCTGATGCAGAGGACTCTATTCCCTCTGTTTCACCTCCAGAGGATTTCTCTTTTGGTGAAACCTTACATACTCTTAGGGAGCATTTCCACTGGGAAAGCCAGGTTTACTCCGATTCAAAAAAGAGGCTTAGGGACTTACTCCTGCCTCAACACAGGCCTTTAGCTATCCCTCCTGTACTAGACATTGTTGATGATGCCTTTTGAATCTAGTTAGGCCCCTGATTCTTTGCCTCCTGCTCCCAGAAAACCTGATATATATTACAGGGTTCCTGATTCTCACAAGTTCCTTTTTAAAAATCCTACTGTGGATCCTGAGACTATTTCACAGGGACCCAAGGGCATTAAGGCTACTACTGCCAGTCCTACCTCTTCTGATAGAGACTCCAGGATGCTGGATAGATGGGGTAAGAAGGTATACACTTCTGCAACCTTGGCCATTAGGGCCTTAAACTGTCAGTTTCATATGTTAAAGTATCAGCAACATATTATTGGATTGCTTAAACAGAAAATGATGTTGATTCCTGACCGAGTTGAAAATAAAGATTTACAGGATTTAATGCATTCTGCTGAACAGGTTGGAAAACATACTTTGCAATGTGGGTTTGATTCATTAGAGGCCTCTTGCAGGGCTGCTGTCACTGGGTCTGTACTTAGAAGACATGCTTGGCTTAAAGAACAATCTTTGCCTGATCATGTTAAAGCTAAATTGTTGGATGCTCCCTTAAATCAGGACCGCCTGTTTGGCAACAAAGCAGAAGTTGTTCTTAAATAGATGGAGGAAAAAGTTAAATATATGCAAACTGTTAAAGGTTTCCTACAAGTTCAGCCTCCAAGATTTAGTAGGCATTGGCACTCTAAGAATTGGTCCTTTCCTGCCTCTTCCAGGACTTCTCAACCCAAACCCAGAACCAGCAGAAGCTCCAGGTTTCAGTCCAAGGGTATGCACAAGACCAAGCAGCGGGGGGTTTCCGCTTCCAAATCAGGGAGTAGTAAGACTTCCCTCTGTGGAAAGCTGTCTCAATGACTTGACTTTAAAACTTCCAAGCACTTCTCAACTGACTGCTCCTTTAGGAGGAAAGATTGCTCTGCAGGCCAAAAACTGGGAACTCATTACCCAGGGCAAATGGGTATTAAATATACTTTCCCAAGGATACAGATTTCACTTCCACACATTACCAACCCCAAACGGTTGGCCAGATCTACCCCCAAATCAATGGGCAGAGGCTCAAAAGCAAGCACTCTCTCTTAAGCGTAAAGGCTATTCAGACTGTACCAGAAGAGGAAAAGGCACAATGTTTCTATTCAAGACTTTTCCTGGTACCTAGAAAAGACAATTCATGATGTTCTGTCGTGGACCTTTTTAAACACTTTTTTGGTGATTCCAAAATTCAAGATGTTAACTCTTCACAAGCTACTTCCTATGCTAGGCAAAGATACCTGGTTGGCAACACTGGATTTAAAGGAAGCATACCTGCACATCCCAAAAAGGGAATCTTGCAGAAGATACCTATGCTTCAAAGCAGGCTATATGCACTATCAGTTCTCTGCACTGCCCTTTGGCTTATCTACTGCACCCAGGGTATTCACAAAGTGCCTAGCTCCTTTCATTGCATTTTGCAGGCAAAGAAAAATTTAAATATACCCATACCTGGATGATTGTCTAATTCGGGCAGAAAGCCATACTTTTGAATCATTTGGCATTTGTACAAAAGGTGCTAACTTGTCTGGGGTACACCATAAACAAAAAGAAGTCATGTCTGGTACCTTGTCAACAAATTGTATTCCTGGGAGCAAGCTTGAACACAACTTCCCAGATGGCTTTCCTCATGCCAGAGAAACAAATCCATTTGACAACTTACTTCAAGCTAGTGTCCACAAAGAACCTGCTATCTGCAAGGCAAATACTACAAGCCTTGGGGTTCATGGTTTCCTGCTACTAATTCCATATGCAAGACTGCATATGAGGAAACTACAGTGGTATCTAAAAATCCTACGGTGTCAGTATTCTCAGTATCTAGATGCAATGATTCCTATCATACCTTGCCTATGGCTAGAATTCCTTTGGTGGGCAGAGGCCTGCCACCAAAACAAGTGGCTGCCATTCACTCTACACCCTGCTACCCAAACCCTAACGACAGATGCATCAGACTATGCATGGGGGGCTCACTTGGCAAGGAAGTGCATTCAGGGCAAATGAAACCAAAGTCAAATGCACCTGCATATCAATCAAAAAGAAATGTTAGCTGTACAGAATGCTCTGACAGCCTTCAAGGACCACATTCTTCCAGGACAATTAATGGTACAGACAGACAACACCACTGTTATGTGGTACATAAACAAGCTGGGGGAACCCACTCATACCCCCTCTGCAGACTAGCCATGGCTCTGTGGAACACAGCTTGAGCTACCAAGTGCACCTACAGGCTCAGTTCCTGCCTGGAAACCTAAACACACTGGTAGACGATCTAAGCATAAATCTCATGGACCCACACGAGTGGAAACTGGAACCAAAGACATTCAACATGTTGATAAACAAATGGGGGAGCCCAGATATAGACCTGTTTGCCTCCCCCCAGAACTACCAGTTGGACATATTCTGCACAAGGACTCCCCACAAACAAGCTTGGAAAGTGTATGCCCTGTCCTTCACCTGGAAAACTCTGTCAGTGTATGCCTTTCCTCCTCTGCCTCTTCTCACCAAGGTACTACTAAAGATCAAACAGGACAAACCAAGGATGATACTGATTGCACCAGACTGGCCACTCCAGCACTGGTAGCCCTCTTGGCAGTGTGTCACTGCTGGATCCATGGCACCTGCCCGAGATCCCTACCCTACTGTCACAGCAGGAGGGCCAGATTCTGTACTCTCATCTTCAAACCCTCAACCTGGCAGGCTGGCTAATTACCTGAGCTCTCCGTTACCATCTCTCAGTAAACAAGTGTTGGATGTCATTCTCATTCTGGAGGCAAGAAGGCCTAGTACTAGAAAATCTTATGCTGAAAAATGGAAAAGATTCTGTTCTTGGAACCAAGCTCAGGGGATGGGCACAGCAGCGCCTAATTTACCTCAGATTCTTCAATACTTAACTGAGATGCTTCACAAAGGGTCTTTCTTTTTCCTCCATCAAAATTCATGCCTCAGCCATTTTAGCTTATTGCAACACAGAACCACCCCTCATGTTCTTCATCTCACATTGCTGCAGTCCTTACATATGGGTAGTCCGCTGTCCTCGGTCGGCCCGAATACCAAAGTATTAGGCTGACGTCGGTCAAGGCGCTTAAAACTGACATCAGGGTACAAAAGCGCATGACCGACGTCATTTCCTCAGTCTTTTTTGCCGCATGGTCCGATGCAGAAGCAGCGTTGCAAGTGCCGTTCGGCGTTCTGAAATTTTCAATGGAGTTTCAGACCGAATCAAGTTGGCTAAGTACCCGTTGGATTATTTTGTTTTTCTTGCCTCAGTTTTTTACCGGATGTCAGAAAAAGTGAATAACTGTATTTCTTGTGGGAAACAGATACCGCATAGGGATTATCATTCTTTGTGTATTCCTTGTTTGGGGCCTGAGCAGCGGCGTTGTTGGGTGTCGCTTTTGTGCTAGGTTCAATAAGCACTATTAGCGAAGGTTAGATTGTGCTAGGCTGGTCTTTGGGAAGCGGTGCGATTATAATATGCCGCCGGATTCTCCGGCCCGCTTCTGCAAAGAAGCGCAAAAGACAAAGCAGTTAAACCCAGGCAAGATGAGTCGTCCGTTCGGACGCCCGGTTCTTTAGAGCTTCAGTGGAACGTGGTTCCGGAGACTTCTCTGGAGTCTCAGGGGGAGACTTTGATTTTGCAGGAAGTAGTCTCTCAGGAGGCAGGTCAGGCCGAAGGGGCTTCTCAAGTTACTGTACTCCCCTCCCTTCCTAGGGTGGTTAGGCCTTCTCCTTCGGTTTCCAAGGCTTCTCCCAGAGGCAGGCCAGTTTTAGCTCCTGTTGGGGTCTCTCCTAGTTCAGCAGGGTCTGTGCCTAAGAAGCACATGCTTAAAATGGCAGAAGATTTGATTACTCTGATTAGAGGTTCTATGCCCCCTCCTGATAAGAGGCCTAGGGTGGAGCCAGAGTTGGGAGGTTTTGTGCTGTGGAATAAAATCCCGGTCCATGTGAGGCAGAGCACCTCGCTGACTCTGTTCAAGAGAAATCTAGACCTGTGGATGGGAGATCGTAGGTTTACCCCGGGAATCATCTCTGGGTCACTGCTGGACAGAGGCACAACAAACTAATGGGCACAGTATTTTTTCATATAAGGGGTGGCGTAAGCCACAATAATTTGGGCTAGGCTTATAAATGCCTTAGGGCAGATAGCCTAGTATAAACCTATGAACCTATGAACCTATGAACAGGCTTCGGATGTTTCAGAGTCTTCGGCTGAAGACTTGCAGGAGTACTCTCCTTATTCTGATTCTGATGCAGATGATTCCACTCCTTCTGCTTCTCCTCCAGAGGATTTTTCTTTTTCAGAGACTCTTCATTCTATGAGGGAACATTTTAAGTGGGAAGGTCAGGACTTCTCTGATTCTAGGAAAAGGCTTAGGGAGTTTTTGTTGTTACCCCAGCATAGGCCTTTGGCTATACCCCCTGTTCTGGATGTTGTGGAAGATGTGTTTGCAGAGGCTTCACTTAATCCTGATTCTCTGCCGCCTGCTCCTGTTAAGCGGATAGGTATTACAGGGTGCCTGAGGCTCACAAATATCTTTATAAGAGTCCTAGGGCGGACCCAGAAACTATTAGTCAAGGACCTAAGGGTGTCAAGGCCTCTATTGTAAAAAATCCGGTTCCTTTAGATAAAGCCAGAGCTTTGGATAGATGGGGAAAAAGGTCTATACATCTTCTACCTTAGCTATGAGGGCTTTGAATTGCCAGTTTCATATGTTGAAATATCAAAACTTTCTTCTTTCTCAGTTGAAGTCTAAGGTGGATGCTCTGGCGGAAGGCATTGAGTGTAAAGAATTGCAAGATTTGGTGCATGTCTCTGAACAAGTGGGTAAGCATTCTTTACAGTGTGGTTTTGATGCTGTGCAGGCCTGTCTAGGGTGGCTGCCACTGGCTCAGTTCTTGCAGGCATGCCTGGTTGAAGGATCAGAATTTATCTGACCATGTTAAGACAAGGATTTTGGATGCTCCTTTGCAGTCTGATGTGTTTGGTTCACCTGTGGAGTCAGTCTTGAAGAAAATGGAAGACAAGGCTAAGTCTATGCAGACTGTTAAAGATTTTTTGCAAGTTCAGCCTCCAGTTTAGTAGGAATTGGCCTGCTAAGGGGTGGGTATCCTTCTTATGATTCTCAGTCTAGGGGTAGATCTAGGCGTGGTAGGGCAGAGCTCAGAGTTCTTTCAGGCCTAGAACAGGAGTTCCCCTGCACAATCTTGGTGAGGGCAGGGGCCAGTCCTTTCGTGAAACAGGCCCAATGACCTACTTTTGCAGCTGCCAGATCCTTCTTGCCTGGCAGCACCTTTGGGAGGAAGGTTAGCACTCCAAGGAAAATTGGATGTTGGTTACCCAAGACAAATGGGTATTGGATATCATACACCAGGGTTACAAGTTTTATTTCCATACCTTGCCTCCTTTCAAAGGCATGCCGGACGTTCCTCCTCAGCAAAGACTAGAGGCTCGCAAACAAATTTCTCTACTTCAAATAGGGGCCATACAACCGGTTCCTCTGCCAGAAGTGGGCCTAGGATTTTATTCGCCTGTTTCTAGTACCAAAGAAAGGAACACGTGGAGACCAATTTTGGATTTATCCATCCTCAACACATATCTGGACATTCCCAAGTTCAAAATGTTAATGTTACAACAGCTTTTACCTCTGCTGGGCAAAGATCACTGGATGGTGACCCTGGATCTCAAGGAGGCTTACCTTCATGTTTCTATCAGGCCCAGTTGCAGGAAGTATCTGCGTTTTCGGGCTGGGACTTCACATTATCAGTTCTCTGCATTGCCCTTTGGCTTATCTACTGAGAGTGTTCACGAAGGTTCTGGCTCCAGTGGTAGCTTTTTTCAGGCTAAGAGGAATACAAATTTATCCTTATTTGGACGATTGCCTGATACTGGCTCAAGGAAAGGACGAACTTCTTCATCATTTGCAGTATGTGATGGCAGTGTTAAGATGCCTGGGGTATTCTGTGAACGAAATAAAGTCCAGTCTAGTACCCTCTCAGGACATGTGCTTTCTGGGTGTGAGACTGAATACAGCATCTCAGATGGCCTTTTTGACCCCGGACAAACAAAAGAATCTTTCTCTTTACTTCCATCAGTTGTCTCATCAGTCCGGGCTGACTGCAAGGACAGTCCTTCAAGCCTTGGGGTTCATGGCATCTTGTATTCTGGTACTTCCCAATGCCAAACTGCATATGAGGAAGCTACAATGGTATCTCAAGAATGTATGGACACAGCACTGCCAAGATTTGGACATTGTCATTCAAATAATACCTTGCATTCAAAAGGAATTTTTGTGGTGGGCTCAGGAATGTCACCTAAACAAGGGACTCTCTGTGACCCGGCCAGAGGCGAGTCAGATTTTAACGACAGATGCCTCAGACAAAGCTTGGGGAGCTCATCTAAATGGAAAATGGATACAAGACACGTGGCCTGCCAGACTTCAACATCTACATATCAACTTGGAGATGTTAGCAGTCCAATTTGCATTGATAGCTTTCAAGGATTTACTTCTTCCAGGGCAGGTGTTGATTCAAACAGACAACACAACTGTCATGTGGTACATCAACAAGCAAGGGGAACATTCTTATCCTCTATGCAGACAAGCAATGATTTTGTGGGAGACTGCTCTCAGTTTACAGCTAAATCTTCAGGCAAGGTTTCTGCCAGGAGCACAGAACTCCTTAGCAGATGTGTTGAGCAGACAAATTATGGATCCCCACGAGTGAAAATTGGATCCTCATGTATTTCAGAGATTGACAGTGTTATGGGGAACTCCAGACATAGATCTGTTCGCTTCTCCACTGAATTACCAGCTGCCAAAGTTTTGCACAAAAAGGTTTCATCCCTCTGCATGGAAAGTGGATGCTCTCTCATTCAATTGGAGCAATCTTCACGTGTATGCCTTTCCACCTCTGCCTCTCCTCCCAAAGGTACTTCTGAAGGTCAGACAGGACAAGCCAAACATGATTTTAATAGCTCCAGATTGGCCTCGACAGCACTGGTACCCATTACTGAGAAGTCTGGTACAGGAGCCTCCATGGCCTTTGCCTTCGATTCCTCACCTGCTGTCTCAGGAGAACAGTCCTTTACTCAATGTCAAACTTCATTCTCTACATCTGACAGCCTGGCATATTCTGTTTTAAACCCTGGAGGGTCTCAGCTTCCACAACAAGTTTTGAATGTTATTTTGGAGGCCAGAAGGCCTAGTACAAGGAAAGTTTCAGATAAATGGAGGAGATTTTTGTTTTGGAGTACTGCAAAGGATTTGATGTTTCTAAACCTAATTTAAGTGTTGCTTCAATACCTTACTGAGTTATTGGACAAGGGTTTGTCCTTCTCCTCTATAAAGGTTCATGCTGCAGCAATTTCTGCTCACTATGACTGTGACCCACCATTATTTTCTCAGCCTTTGTTTAAGCAATTCCTTAGAGGGCAAAAATATAAGACCCCCACGTAGAGCTCCTACTCCTGCTTGGGATCTCAATTTTGTGTTGGAGAAACTCACTCTACAACCTTTTGAGCCTGCAGCATCGGCAGAGTTGAAATCTTTATCTTGGAAGACTGCTTTTTTGTTGGCCATTACCTCTGCGAGAAGGGTTTCTGAATTACAGGCCCTTATGGCAGTTGAGCCTTTCTTAATTTTCCACAAGGACAGGGTGTCTTTGCGTACTAACCCTTCTTTTATGCCTAAAGTGGTTTCTAGTGTGGCTTTAAACCAAACTATTCATTTGCCTACTTTTTATGCAAACCCCCAAAATAAAGGGGAAAGGATTTTGCACACTTTGGATATACACAGACAGTTGCGATATTATTTGAACAGAACTAAAGGGTTCCGGCAGTCTCAGCAGTTTGTTTCCTTTGCTTTGGGTTCTCAGGGCAAACCTGTGTCAAAACAAACTATTTCTAAGTGGATTGGGTTTTGTATTGCCTTCTGTTATTCCCATCATGGTAAGGAGATTCCAGCTGGGATTAGGCCTCATTCCACTAGGGCTACTGCCACTTCTACAGCCTTTTTAAGGGGGGTGGCTACTAAAGATATTTTGGAAGCATCTACTTGGAGTTCAGTGCATACTTTCTCTAAGCATTACCACCATCCACTTTACTCTAAATCCAGGGCTGGATTTGCAACTGCAATTTTGCAAGGCATGTTGGCAGCTCCTAATTCCTTATAGTTTTGCCATCCTCCCTTACCTCTGCTTTGGGATTCTACCCATATGTAAGGACTGCAGCAATGTGAGATGAAGAACATAGTACAGTTTTGTACCTACCATAAATGTAGATGTTCGAAGATCCACATTGCTGCAGTCCACCCTCCGCCTTCCCCTCTGTTGTTGAAGGTGGTGGTGTGGTTTGTGTTGTACATAGTGTAAATATGGTTAGTGCACGGGTGGTTGTTTAGGTTTTGCTGGTTTTTGGCTTTGGCCTTTCTTGTTGGGGCCTTCTGACATCTGGGGCAAGAAAAGACTGAGGAAATGACGTCGGTCATATGCTTTTGTACCCTGACGTCCTGATGTCAGTTTTAAGCGCCTTGACCGACGTCAGCCTAATACTTTGGTATTCAGGCCGACCGAGGACAGCGGACTACCCATATGTAAGGACTGCAGCAATGTGGATCTTCGAACATCTACATTTATGGTAGGTACAAAACTGTACTTTTTCTCATCCACTGCTCAAGCAGTTCCTCAGAGGGGCCAAAAACTTAAGACCACCTAGGAGAGCTCGAACTCCAGCCTGGGACCTTAACTTTGTATTGGAAAAACTCACTCTGCCTCAGCCAGCTGCAAGTGCACAGTTAATTTCTTTCTTGGGAAACAGCCTTCCTTTTAGCCATCACTTCAGCAAGAAGGGTGTCTGAATTACAGGCACTTATGGCAGGGGAGCCTTTCATCATCTTTCTTGCAGACAGGGTGTCCCTCAGGACCAATTCCTCCTTCACGCCCAAGGTAGTATCCAGTATGGCTCTTAATCAGTTCATTCATTTGCCAACCATCTTTTCTAATCCACAGAACAAAGAGGAACGTATACTGCACTCCTTAGACGTGCACAGACAACTTAGATATTACTTGGAGAGTACTAAACCTCTCAGGAAATCTGAGCAGCTGCTGGTGGCATTTGCTGCTGGGGCAGAGGGAAGGCTATTTCAAAGCAAACTTTTTTTTAAATGGATAGGCCACTGCATTTATTTCTGCCGTAAGCACCATGGAAAACCTATCCCACAGAGGATAAGACCACATTTTATGAGGGCTGCGTCTACTTCTACAGCCTTTCTCAGAGGTGTCCCTACCAGGGACATCCTAGAAGCTGCTACCTAGAGTTCTGTACATACTGACATCAAGCATTACCATTTGCCAATTTTCTCTAAATCCAGGGCTGGTTTTGCTTCTGCAGTTCTGCAGGGTCTTATAGCTGGTCTTAATGCTATTTAAATTCCTCCTCCCATCCCTAGCTTTGGGAATCTACCCAAATGTGATGACTGCAACAGTGAAACACGAAGAACATAGTACAGTTGTGTTCACTTACCATAAATGTAGATATTTGAGTGTATTCACTCAGTCCTGGATGTCCTTCAAGGATGCATCTGCAGTCATAACAAATGGGTTGTCCTGTCGTCAGGCAGCCCTTCGGTCGGCCGGATTCCAAAGTCTGGGTCTGGCCTCGGCTGGTGTCGCACTTCACCCGACGTCATCTCTGCTGGTCTTCGGGTATAAAGGCATCAGCCGACGCCATTTTCCTCAGTCTTTCTTGCCGCGTGGCGCCCGAAGCAGAAGCTGTTCGCAAGTGCCGGTCGGTCAGATCCAGAGATTGCTACTACCGAATACTACTCAAGACTTCTAAAAGCTAAGTACCCCATTGGGGACTCTTTCTTGCCTCAGCCGATGACAGAAAAAGTAAATAACTGTTTAACTTGTGGGAAAAAAATACCTCATAAAGATTTCCACTCTTACTGCTTACCTTGTTTAGGCCCAGACCACGACATAGCAGCCTGTTTAGCCTGTGCTTCCTTCAACCGCGAGCGCTTAGGCGTCGGTCGGAGTTGCTGAACAGTTTTCGGATCAGATTTTGCGTACATTATGCTGTCGGATCCTCCGACTTCTCAAATTGTTAAAAACGCAAAGAAAAGACCGACACTTTCGCGGTCCGCGGTTTCGGCCGAAAACACCGTTAAGGAAACGCGAGTGTCTCGGTTCGGCGAAACCGAGCAAACAGGTCAATCTTAAGCGAATCCATGACTACTACGAGGCCCTGCTACCCTAGTTGAATCGGCCTCTGAAGTTTTGCCTACTAATGTGGTTCCTTTAGAATTATCGGACACCATCCCTTTGGATGTCTCTACCCCAGCACGTGGTGCTGCTAGGCCTCCTGCAGCCATGTCTATTAAGGCCTTTGCCAGGGCTAAAGCAGCCAAAACTGCTAAATCAGTGCCTGTTAAGCCCCCCTCACACAGGCCCAGTTCCAGTTCTCAAATGCTTACTCTGGCAGAGGATCTCATCTCTTTAATAAGGGGATCCCGATCTCACCCAGACAGGGCCTCTCAGCCTCCTGAAAAGAGACCTGAGCAGAGCCCCAGAGCCAGTGTCCTCAGATGATTCTTCTGATGATTCAGACATTACAGACCATCCAGAGGCACCTTTTTCTACTTATGAAGATTCCGATGCTGAAGAATCTATTCCATCTGCCTCTCCACCAGAGGAATTTTCCTTTGGAGAAACATTACATGCCATGAGAGAGCAATTCCAATGGCAGGGACAAGATTTCTCAGATTCAAGAAAGGCTCAGGACCTTTCTACACTTACCGCAACATAGGCCCTTAGCTATACCTCCAGTTCTTCCTGTTGTGGATGATGCATTTAATGATGTTTGCACTGCTCCTGATACTTTACCTCCAGCCCCTGCCAAACCCGATAGGTTTTACAGGGTACCGGACACTCATCACCACCTATACAAGGCCCCACTCGCAGATCCTGGGACCATCTCCCAGGGGCCTAAGGCAGTAGCTTCGACCTCAGCAAAAAACCCTCTCCCTTCTGAAAGGGAATCCAGGTCCTTAGAGAGATGGGGTAAGAAAGTTTACACCTCTGCTACTCTCTCAGCTAGAGCTTTGAACTGTCAGTTTCATATGATCCAATACCAAGAGTTTATGCTTGATCAGTTAACTAAGAAACTGTCCTCTGATGATTCCTTAGATAAGAAATATGTGCTAGAAATGGTGAATAACATTCAGCAGGTTAGTAACCATTCTTTAAAATGTGGCTATGATGCACTGGAGGCTTCATTTAGATCAGCCATGACTGGCACAGTTATAAGAAGGCATGCATGGTTGAAAGAACAGGTCTTGCCGGATCATGTGAAAGCAAAGCTGTTAGATGCTCCTATGGATAAGGCCAGTCTATTTGGTTCTCCTGCCCAGCAAGTAATGAAGAAAATGGAAGAGAAGGCAAAATCTGTACAAACAGTTAAAGATTTCTTACAGGTTCAGCCCCAAGGTTTAGCAGGAACTGGCCTTCCAAAAATTGGTCCTTTCCAGACTCCTCTAAATCTCAGAGAGGCAGGAATAGACGTTCCAGAGGCAGAAATCAATCCAAAGGAGGTGCCTACAGAGGGGCGCCAGTGGCAAGGCAACAACCAGCGAGGCACAGACACAACCACTGCCACTGCACCAGGACAATCACAGTGACTTGGCTCTGACACCGCCTACCAGGGAACAGATAGCAGCACCCTTAGGCGGAAAATTAGCCTTATTTTCAAAAAATTGGCACTATATCACAAAAGACAAGTGGAT
Source organism: Protopterus annectens (assembly GCF_019279795.1). Taxonomy (NCBI): domain Eukaryota; kingdom Metazoa; phylum Chordata; order Ceratodontiformes; family Protopteridae; genus Protopterus; species Protopterus annectens. The sequence goes on along the minus strand of NC_056744.1, from coordinate 938,769,306 downwards.
TTTGCAGACTATAGACCAAGGCTACAGGTTTCATTTCCACACCTTACGGTAAAGAGGAATGCCAAACCTACCTCCAAATCAGAAAACAGAAGCTCTAAAACAGATAGCTCAATTAACAGAAATGAGAGCTGTGGAAAGAGTACCACCAACAGAGCAGGGCAAAGGATTCTACTCCAGACTCTTCCTAGTACCAAGAAAGAGAAAAGTTGGAGACCTATTCTCGACCTGTCATTAAACACATTCATCATTGTTCCAAAATTCAAAATGCTGACCTTGCAGCAACTTCTTTATGCTGGGCAAGGAGTGTTGGCTGGTAACTCTAGATCTCAAGGAGGCATACCTGCACGTCCCCATACGACCAAATTGCAGAAGATACCTCAGATTTCTTGCAGGATCAGAGCATTATCAATTCTCAGCATTGCCCTTTGGCTTATCTACTGCACCCAGAGTATTCACAAAATGCCTGGCATCAGTAATCGCTCATTGCAGGCTACAGGGAATCCAAATTTATCCATACCTGGACGACTGCCTGATACAAGCGGACAACAAAAGCAAGTTGATAAAAGACTTACAAAGAGTCATTTGCTTACTACAAGCCCTGGGATACACAGTCAATTTAAAAAAGTCAAGACTAATACCATCCCAAACAAGAACGTTCTTGGGTGCAGAATTGGACACAGTAAAGCAGATGGCATTCCTAACTGCAGAAAAACAAGAATAACTCCCTCTTTACTTC
>NC_056744.1:938646070-938751070 GCF_019279795.1 Protopterus annectens | reverse complement strand
TACAGCATTTTACTTGATAGATTGTTCTTCGTTTGGCCCTCACTTCAGCTAAAAGGGTGTGTTGAGCTTCAGTCCATTATGGCTGTACCTCCTTTTAGTTTTCCATAGGGACAGGGTGTCTCTTCATACTAATCCTTCTTTCACACCCAAGCTGGTTTAATGAGTTGTCTCTTAATCAGTCTATTCATTTGCTTACTTTTTTCCTTCTCCACAGTCTGCTAGTGAGAAGGTTCTTCACACCTTCAATTTGCATAGACAACTTGGATATTATTTGGATAAGACTAAAGCCATTTGTAAATCTGAGCAACTTTGTTTTTTTTTCATTCTAGGTCTTTAGGTTTGGTTGTTTCTAAGGAAACCATTTAATCTTGGATCTCTAAAGCCATTTCCTTTTGTTACTCTCTTCATGGGAAAAGTCTCTGTCCTTCTGTTAAGGTTCATTCTACTAGGGTTGTGGCTTCTTCTGTTACTTTTCTCAAAGGATTGGATACCAATGCCATCTCTGAAGCTACTACTTTGTCCTCTGCCCATACTTTAGGGTTACAAACTGGATGTTGTTTCCAGGGCAAGGGCTAGCTTTGCCACAGCTATCCTGGATGATTTTCTGGAAGGTTCTTCTGGACATTCCTCCTCCCAACTTTTATCTTGAGCTTTGGTAATCTCAGAACCAGTAGTTTGGAGATAACCTCGTGTACAGTCACAAACGACCAAAAATAAGTGCGGAGTACACACTGTGAACCTTCATGTTAGTGGTCATGTACATTTCCCAGTTTATGAAATGGTAGTTAAAATCATCTATAAGTAGTTTATTGGGCTGAATGGTAAGTGATTCTAGTAACTTCAGGTATGCAGAGTTGTTTTCATGGTTGGGGATCTCTGGCTAGCGATGATGTGGTGGGGGATTTTGTCTGTGGTCAGCTGGACATGGAGCAGCTCAAACAAGTCTTCCTGCTTGGCCAATCTAGAGGTGTGCTTGTTTTTTATTTAAATGGAGACCTACTTTGTTTTTTTCAGAGGGTGGTCTGAATGTGCTTTGGTAGGTTTGTTGGTTTGGCACTGCCGAAAAAAAAGGCACTATGGGGGTGGCTAGTGCCTTGGCCAGTATTCGAAGGTCAAGTTGCGACCATCTCTGGCAAAGCATTGTGGTCTGTTGATCATGTTATCCTAGGCTGACAAGTACTGGATCCCCTTGGAATGACACCATTAGCTAAACCAATTGGTTACCTATCAAAACATCATTTCATATAACTCAACATCAAGACCATAACATCTAAAATTCAAAACATCTAAAACTCATAACATCAAATCTCAAAACTTAAACTACAAAGCAACTATAAATAACATCCCACACACTGTTTGCTACGTTTATGCACCCCCCACACTGCATGTGCGACCTTGGAGTTGGTATATTTAATTTATGGGGGAGTGTGGTGCAGATCCCCCACTTGAGGAGGTGCAAGGGGGGCTTGCCCCCCTGCATAAATGCAGCAAATAGTGTTGGATGTTATTTATAGTTGCTTTGTAGTTTTCAATGTTTTGAGATTCGTTGTTATGAGTTTTAAATGTTTTGAAGTTTAGATGTTATGGTCTTGATGTTTTGAGTTTAGATGTTATGAAGAGTAGATGTTTTGATAGGTAACCAAACCAATTACTGAAGTCTGTCATTTTTAGTTTCTATTGTATCATTTTTGATGAGAATAGAATGCTGCCCATTGCGAACCTCATACCAGCCTATGACATGTTTTCAAAGAAGTCCATCACGTCTCCCTCCATGTAAACCAGGGAGGGACGTCGCTGGTCATTCACACCCCCATAGACTGTGACTGAGCCGTACTGATACTTATGATTGAGTGACCATAGCGCCTGTATGATCTGATGAATCCTGGCTCCTGACAGGCAACTGAACTTTAACGCTCTTTGTCCAACCTTGTGGTGGTGGTGGGGGCATCTGTGCGTCTCATGATGGATTCTCCTATGACCAAGATGCTTGAATGTGTTGTGGTTTGCTTTAGGGGCTTGCTTGTCTAGACACTGTGGTGTGTATTTTTGTCTAGTGGTTAGTGTGGTCTTGGTTTTTTTGCATGTGGTTTCTGAGGGAAGCACACGGGAGGCCTCTGAGGTGTTAGTGAGGTACTTGGGTACATCTGCATATGTAGGTTTGTGTGTTGAGACCTTTTTACTGATGGAAATTGTGTGTGGGCTCACAACCTGTTGTCATTTAATTTGTCACTATGTGAGAGTAGTGTCTCAATTTTCATAGTGTAACTGCATTTCTCACATACTGTTTCTTTCAGGATTAAGTGGTTGTCAGTGTACTTGGGCATCCTGAGGCAATGTCGCAATTTTCTCATGTCCACTAGGCAGGTCACAGAGATGGCAAGAAAATGCCCATCTCTGATTTCAAGTTTATGATGGGTTTAACCAGGGAGAAGAAAGAGTGAGGAGATTTAACTGGACTGTGATGAGAGCACATGGACAAAGAATGGGATGGTGTACACAGTGTGAACTGCAGCTATCCAGCACAGCGATGCTGCCCTACTTGCAACTCAGATGCTCCTAGAGCAGCAGAGAGATGAGGGAAGGTTGCAGAAGTAGGTATTCAAAGGGAAATTTAACTTGATAGCATTTGCATCTATACAGGGCACTGTTAACCATCACTGAGCAGAGAGCAGCCTAGCGCAATCCCTTAGTTTATATAGAATCAGGAAAATGTTTTACAATAGCAAGGCCTACAGAACAATCAGGGAAACTAACCAAAAGCTTTCAGCTAGCAGCCCCCAACTCAGGTTTACTACAGCACACTTTGGCCACAGGTGTGCAGTCAGAAACCCCCTTTTATGTAGAAGGCATCTCATTTGCTGCTCTCCGAGTCAGATGTAGTTGAAGTAGCTCAAGCTTGCATATAAATGTTTTTTGTGTTTTTAGATACTGTAGTTGTCTCCCCAATATTGTTAGGAGTCATTTGCTCTCTACTTGTTCTTCCTTCCCTGATAGCCACAAAACAAAAAACACTTTTTTGTACTTTTCTTTTTATATGTAGGCATTGTGCCTTCTTCCTTTTTATACTAGTCATCTAGTATCCTTCTTAACATTGTTGGTACTTCCTCCCTTTTTGGAATGTTCTTGTTACTGTTGCTGGTATCTAACTTTCCCTTTTTTTATATAACAACAAAATGGCCAGTTAATCCAAACAAAAAAAAATTATTGCATAAAAACTGTACGAAACTCACTCTAGTGCCTCAGCTTAACAGTCTTTCTCTTTTTGTGTATGCTGGTGGTGTTTTTCCGTATTGGTTTCTTCCTCCAGTCATGTTGGACAAGTCCACTGGTTTCAAAAATTGCACTTCTACAGCCATAAAATCCTCATTGTCTTCTTTCCAGAGTTCTCTAACAAAGGGGAATATATGATCTGATGTCAGTGTTAGTCTATTCTTGACTAATGGTTACCGTTCCAATCCACGGATCCGGTCTGGCCATCCTAAAGCTCGCGTCAGCCAAAAAAAAACTCTCGAGCTACAAGTCTACTCACAATGCTCTTCTTCACATTACCTCAGATCTTGTTTGCCACTCTAGTGAATAAGACATGTCACCCGAGTCTCTCGTAGCTAAGTACTTTGTAATTATTTTATTACTAATTATTTTATAACTAATTTCTTGTTTAAGTTTGAGCTTGCTCTGGTCTACCCTTGAGTGTGCGTTTTTACTTACACTGGTAGTTTTCTTTCCCCTATCATTGCTGGTACTCTCTTCTTTATCTTTACCATTTTGATAACTTTCCTACCATTGTTGGTAGACTTTCTCTGCTTATATATGTGTGTGTGTGTATGTGTGTGTGTGTGTGTGTGTGTGTGTGTGAGCGCTTTCTTTCTGTCCTTCTGCTTCCTATTTTTGATAGAAATATTGCAGAAAAAAATTAAAGCTTCCATTACAGGCGTTAAAACAATGTACTGAGTGCGGCAGGAAGATGCCAAACTCAGATTCTCACAAAAAATGCATTTACTGTTTGGATGTTTCCCATTTGAGTGTGGATTGTTCCATTTGTCAGGACTTTAGTAATAGAACCCTGGCAGAGACAGAGTAAATTGATCCTCAAAGGGTTCCTTGAGGCCCCTTTCAAGGGAGCCTTGTCCAAGGCCAACCAGTCTCTTCCGGGCTCTGGTTCTAAGTTCTCTCATTCAGTGCTGATATTTCCTTCAGCATTGACCATTAAAAAACATAAGCATGTCTCTGAGGGTTCCTTCATGGAACCGAAAACCAAGGTTCCAAAGCTTTTGGAACAGTCAGTATCTCCGGCACCAAATAGTTCTCCGGTACCTTTTACACCGGCTATGTCTTTTGTTCAGAGTCCTAAATCTATGGCTCCAATTTTGGTGCAGACTGTTACTCCCACGGCACAACAGACTGTGCCGAAGCTAATTGTAATTTCATAACCCAGGTCTACCTGTTTGCCATCTTTAGACCCTTTCCATGGACAGTTGCCTAGTCAATTCCTAGAGATACCAAAGTCCTCCCCTTCTGCTTTTTTGATGCGCTCCACCAGAAGTCTTTCTGAAATGGATGTTGTTAGGTTGGTAGATCATATCTTGGCAGCCTGGGGTCTTCCTTCTGTTCAGCCACCTCTTCCTTGGAGCAGGTGGTCTATCTCCATCCACACCCTCTTAATCTCCTCCTCTGACCTCGGCACAGATGTAAGAGCCTTCAGCTCTGACTTCCCAGGTTCCATTGACTTCAGCGCTGACTACAGTTTTGTCCTTGACACTGAGTCTGCCTCTGGCTCCCGGGGTGCCAGTGGCACTGTCAGATCTGGAGGATTTGAGTCGGCTCTGAGGTTTTTCTGTGGAGCGGACTGTATCTCTTACAGCTAAGGTGGCAGTGGACCCCTTCTCGGTTCTGGTTTGTCAGGTGGGGCTCTAGGTTTGGTGTGTGATCCCAGTTCCAAGTTTGTCAGTCTTTGTTCTAGGCTCCCATTCCTCTTCGGGAGGCCCTGCCTTTCAGGCTATGGAAAGAGCTTTAGTCACTGCTTTTTCCCAGGTGGCTCCTGGGTTACTGTAGTCTCTCTCTGTAACCCCAGGTTTTTCAGTTCTGCCACCAACCTCTACCCCTGGACAGCAAGCACCAGTCTCTCAAGACTTGCCTGTCAAAGGCACACTCTCTTTCGAGTCCTCCTCATATGCTCCCACTGAGAAGCCTCCTTGGAAGAGTTTGGGTAAGAGGAGAATCTGTCACTGAGGACACGGATTGCTGTAATGCAGAGGGTTCCCCACGGTCACCTCCAGAGATGTCTCTTTTGGAGACATTTTTGAGATCCTTAAACAGATGGGTGATTGGAACCCCAAAGACCTGTCCTCTGAGGAATCCATTTACTTGCAGGCCTTAGGTGCTCTCCCATCTACCTCTTGGGTTACCCAGCCCACTGACTACTAAAACTGATCATTCATTGGGCTTGGAAGGCTCTTGACTCTGTAGAATCAGTCCTCTTGAGATCTGAGAAAATCATTACTGTTCCTGAAGACCAACCACATTGGGCTAAGGGCTTAGTGTAGTGGCTGCCCAACGAGAAAGAACTAGCCAAGGAAAGTTCTGCTGTCCAGCCACTGAACCATGAGTCCAGGGTGATGGACAGATTTGGGAAGCAGGTCTATGCATCATCGACCTTCTCCATCAGGTCCTTGAACTTTTTGGCACATTTCACAAGACTTCAAAGGGATCTGGTCAAGGGACTGTCAGATACCCTGGCAGGAGCAGTTGCAGAAGGGGCACAAGAATGTGGCCTCCCAGCTAGCTACCCTGGAGTCTGTTTTGAACTCGTCCATGAGGCTCATTGCACATGCAGCCGAAGGGGTGACCAGGTCAGCAGCTTCAGGCGTTGCTATTTGAAGACACGCTTGGATGTGCCTGTGCAAGTTTGCAGAACAATTCAAGTCTTCTTTCATCAATGCTCCCTTTGATGGATCCTGTTTGTTTGGTCCCAAAGTAAATCAAACTCTGTCCAGGTGTGAAAAGGATGGAAAGACTTTGTCTGCTGTGGGCATACGTTTTTCCATTCCTCAATGATCGTATTCTAGGAATCAAAGGAGTGGTAAGATGTGGTTCAAGAAATCCCAGAAGCCTTTCCAGGACACACACAGGTCGGACTCCCCTCGGGGAAGGGGGGGGGGGAGTTGTAATGGAAGACGTCGTCCCAGAGGCAGAGGTGGTCTGCAGAATCAGGGCTCCAAGGACTCATTCTCTGGTCAACCCTGCCAGCTCTCCTGAAGGCAGGCCTGATTGCTTACCTCTGGAGGCATTTGGGGGAAGATTTTCCTTGTACGTAGATGCCTGGTGACATAACTACCAATGCCTGGGTGCTAAGGATAATTTCCAGAGGTTATTTTATCCCCTTCACCTTCTTCCCAAACCCCCCCAGCAAGACTCCCTGACATTCCACCCAGACAGAGAGTTCAAGCAGAAGCAGAAATGATAATTTCCAGAGGTTATTGTATCCCCCTCACCTTCTTCCCAAAAAACCCAGCAAGACTCCCTGACATTCCACCCAGACAGAGAGTTCAAGCAGAAGTAGAAGTTCAAAAGCTGCTAAAAAAAGTCATCCAGGAAGTCCCACCAGACCAAAGAGGATCTGGATTTTACTCTGAATTCTTTTTACTGCCAAAGAAAACAGGGCACTGGAAACCAAGTTTGGATCTCAGCATTCTAAATAAGTTTTTTTTCAACCAGCAAAATTTTGAATGGTTACAGTTCAGTCAATTCTCCCCTTCCTAGAGAAAGATGATTGGATGTGCTCTGTTGACTTTCAAGATGTGTATTTCCGCATAAAGGTGGACAAATGCTCAAGAAAGTTTCTCCACTTATGGATAGCCAGTCATTTCCAGTTCAGAGTGCTGCCCTTTGGCCTCCCACAGTCCACAGAGTGTTCACCAAATGTATGGTGGTGGTCACAGCTCATTTGAGGCTGCATGGATTCTGAGTGTTTCTTTATCTAGTTGACTGGCTCCTCATCGCTGCCACCAGGTGTCTGCCACAACAGACTATGGACTTTATCCTAGACCTGTCCCACCACTTGGGCATAACAGTCAACCCTGCCAAATCTCAATTAACCCCCACCCAGGACATGGACTTTATCAGAGCTTGTCTCAACACCACTTATTGCATAGCATCTCTTCTCCTACACAAGTCACAGAAAGTACGGTTGCAGGTTCATCCACGCGCAGATAACCTGCTGTACATTTTCTGCAGGCACTAGGCTCCATGGCAGCTGCTGTCACCTTAGTCCTATTGGCAAGATTTTACATGAGGCTTCTTCAGTGGTTACTAACAAGCCAATGGTTTATACTGACGTACCCCATGGAACAGTTAATTTTCATATATAGTCGATGTAAGAATGCTCTAACCTTGTGGATGCATTCAGAGGAGATCCTTCAAGGGCTGTCCCTTTGTTTTCCTTCATCTCAAGGCCATAGTGACCACGGATACTTCCTAAACGGGGTGGGGGGAACATTATTTGGGGAAGATGGTCCAAGGCACTTGGTCCCCCTCCAAGGCCAACCTGCTTATCAGTGTAGTGGAGTTAAGAGCAGTGCTTTTGATGTTGCAAGCGTTTCTTTTTGCCTTACCTCTGGGGATGATAGCTTTCGGACAACATGTCAGTAGTCTGGTACTTCAACAAGAACAGAAACCAGATCCTACCCACTGTCAAGAAGACCTCTGAGTGTGGCAATGGGCCATATTTTCCAACCACTTTTTGATAGCAATGCACATCCCGGGCAGTTTAAACATGATTGGAGATAGACTGAGCAGATGCATCTCATGTCTCATGAGTGGTGTCTGAACTCCAGAGTAATGAAGGTGATCTTTCTTCACTGGAGCCAGCCTTTCTACAGTCTATTTGCCTCACCCCTAAATAGCAAGTGCAGAAGCTACTTTGCCCTAATTCCTCCTCGGGGGAGTCCCCCAAGGATGCTCTTCTCCACGATTGGCCCCTGTGTCTCCTCAGTGCTTTTCCTCCCTTTCTCCTGATCCCTCTATTTCTCAAGAAAGCAGCTCGGTTGAGAAGCAAAATGATCCTCCTTGCTCCTTATTGGCCTCAACAGATATGGTATCCTTTCCTTTGGCCTCATCATCTTTGCAGTCCCACGATTGCAGATCTATACATGTAATTAATTTCAAGGAGGCCCATCCTTCCTTCTGAATGGAGAATATATAATCTTAGTATGCACTGATTTTTATAAATCATTTGGTGAGCATGAAGCATCCGTCCTGTTTTCCTGTCTAATCTATCCAACATGTTTTGGGTCAGTCAGTCACTCCAAAACTGTAAGTTAGGACAGGAAGAGCAAATTGGTTTATAGCTTGAATTTTGTTCCTAGATGTCAACATTGTTTTCAGGATTAATTTAAGTCTTCTAAAGTATTCCTTACTAAGTTTTATTCACATATGTTCATATTTTATTGTTGAGCCTTCTTCAATTCCCAAATATTTATGCACTCCCTCTTGCTCAAGTTCTTTTGCATCACATTCTTGTCCCAAACTGATGTTTCTTGGTGCTGCAGTTTTCCTGCTTTAAAGGTTACTTTTGCACATTTATCAAGACCAAATGACAATTCTTAATATCATCTGAAAATGTTTGGATAGCTTGCAGTTGTGTTTTCAATTCCTCATCTGATGAGCTATACAGTTTTTAATCATTGCAAAAGAAAAAAATAGGAGCCAAATTGTAGCCATGGCCTAAGCTGTTAAGTAGACAGCTGAACAGCTTAAGGGCAAGACAGAAAAGCAGCAGTGACAGTCACCCTGGGAATATCCACCTTTGAATTTTTATCTCTGTGGTAATCATTTGTCCTTTATCATGGCTTAATTGCAAAGTGGTCTGCCACTGTTTTATGGTCACTGTAATGTAGTCGATCAGTATAGGGTGTATCTTGTACATTTCTAAGCACTCTTTTATCCATGAATGTTGGATACTATCAAATGCTTTTTTGTAGTCAGTCCATGGCATACATAGATTCTTCCCCTTTTTACTGTTCTTCACTATGACTGTTTAACAACAAATTATCCTTTATTCCATATGACTTTCTTTTATTGCCCTTTTGTTTTGTTGCTATAATTAAGTTTTCTTCTAAATGACTATAAACTCTGTTGGGATCATTTCCAGTGTATAGTTTATATGTCATTGGAAAGCAAGTTATTGGCCTATAATTTTTAGGGTAGCTTGCAGGTTCAGTCTTAAGTAGGAAGATTGTTTTTCCTGTTAGCCAGATTGGTGTCTGTTCGGAATGCACATATAAATAGTTCTAAGTCATGGCTAAATCTTCGTGCAGAGATGTTAATACTTCTAACCAGAAGTTAGGTACTTCATCTGGACCTGGGGTTTTCCAATTGTTTCACTCTCTCTGGCTGTTAGTTCAGCCCATTTCATATCCTGTACATTAAACCTCTTAATGTCCTTCTATTCACATGTTGCAGTATTCATAACAGTAGGGAGTTTCTGCCAGCAACGCCACCTTCTGGCCAGTATACCAAAGTGTTTGTTTCTGGAGGGTACGTGTGACATCCCTTGTAAGGGCCATAAACTGACGTAAGGGTATAAAGGTGACGTCTGCAAGCACCCTCCTCAGAATTTTCCTGCCACAGTGAACACCGGACTCTTGTTCACCAGTTCCGAAAGCAGATCTCGTTTCAGACTACCATTAAATTTTCAGATCGGATGACCGTTTCATCCTACAAATACAGATAAGTGCCCTGTTGGGTTTTTTCATTGCCTTTGATTATTATGTCCGCTAGAAAGGGGAAGTGTGCTTGTGGGAGGCAAATTCCTCACAAGGACGCACACGAGAAGTGCGTTTTTGCTTAGGCGAGGCCCACGACCATACGTTTTGCCCCATTTGCAAATCTTTCATTCCGAAAACCCTTTACAGCCGTCTAGCTGCACTAAAATTGTATTTAGAAAATCAGAGACTCCAACATCTTGCACTCGGTATGGAAGGGGGAATAGGCCCGTCTGAAGAGCTGCCGAGGAAGAAGGCCAAAAAATTTAGGCTGGAATCCCTTGCTGCGCCTCAGGTGTCCGAGAAGGTTCTTGAGGCTGATGAAAGCCCGGCATCTTCCCAGACATTGGTTTCCAAGCCAGGCCCGGGAACCACTATGGAAGCTGAGGTGACGGAAACCTTTACTATGTCCACTGAGGCTATTCAGCCATCAGATCTGGATGGGGGCGGGGAGCCACGACTCAGTTTATCGGAGGGCCTAGCTCCTCTTCCACTAAGACAGACGTCCGCTCCAATTCTTTCTCCACCGACTACTCCTTTAAAGAAAAAACAAAAAGTTAAACACACTGAAACCCAACCAGTTCCTGAATGGAACGTTTTTTCTCAGAGCCTCTTTAAGGCCTTTCAGGCTCTACAGAAACAGCAGTCCCCACCAGCACCCACTGCTCGACCAACTTTACAGGTTTCAGAGGAAGACTACTCCACTTCAGAGGAATCCTTTTCTTATGAATCCCAAATAGAAAAGATTTCATCACCCAAGAGGAGGAAGAGTCCATTACTCCTGAATTTCCAGGGGAAGAAATTACGTTTGGAGAGGCCATCTCCATCCTGAGGGAGCATTTCAAATGGCAAGCTTCAGAAGTTTCTGATACCAAGAAGAGATACTTTGACCTTTTGCAAGTGAACCAGCCCTCTCTCCCTTGCTACTTGCCTTTCAGGATGCTTTCCTGGCTGCTTCACAGTCCCCTGACTTGAAACCACCAGCTGCTAAATGTCCAGACCATTTTTACAAGGTCCCTCAGGATGCCCAATACCTCTTTAGGAACCCTGCAGCAGACCCAGCAGTTATTGCTGTCTCTGCAGATAAATCATCCAGGCAATTATCTTCACCTGCTCTCTATCCCACAGACAAAGATAGCAAATTCATGGACAGACTAGGGGAAAAAAGTCTATACCTCCTCTACTCTGTCTATTAGAGCTCTCAACTACCAAACACATATGGCTAAATATGTCTTGGATACCATTTCCAAGGTCTCCACATTATTTTCTGTGGCACCAGACTCTCCCATTAAAGCTCAAATTAACACCCTTCTCTCCACTGCAACCCAAGTAACTAGGCACTCAGAGTGCAGTTATGATGCTGTGGAAGCCTCATCCAAGTCTGCTGCATCTGGGTCAGTCTTGAGGCGATATTCTTGGGTGAGACTACAACCCCTGCCCATGGATGTGCAAACAAAATTGCTGGATGCACCCCTAGATAACAAAGCCCTATTTGGCCAAGTCTCAGCAGAACTCCAAGTTCCTTCAAGAAAAGGGTAAGGAACTTCAGAATCTTAAACACCTTCTGATATCTCCTATACTCGGATATCACAGGAATTATCCACAGAAACCTTCCTTTGTTAGAAGGCAGTCAGCGCACACTGCCCTACAGTCTAAAGGATGTAAACAAACCAGGAAAAACTCTATTCCTAGGTTTCCTACAAGTTCTTCCACTACACCCTTTTGAGGCCAGTTGACCAGTCCAGACTGCCTCCTCTGTGACTATAATCCCTTACACACACCCCACTTTCCCCTCCATCTCATCCTTTCCCCTTCTAGCCGACCATTATACCAAAACAATGGGGTTCTATCCATCGTTCAGTCAGGCTACTTCATGACTTGGTGGATGATACCACCCTTCCGTGGTATCCGTCAACCACCTGCAAACCAAACCCAACTTTTCCCTCCTATCGTTCAGCAGCTTCTAGTTCAAGATGCCGTAGATCTGGTACCACACCCCCAAAGAAACAGGGTTTTTTATTCCAGAATGTTTCTGGTACCATGGAAGGACGGTCCTTGGAGGCCAGTCCTAGACTTGATGCATCTAAACCTATTTCTCAAAGTTCTGTGATGGCTTACTGGGAATCTGAATACGTTTTCAAGGACGCAAGTATTAATGATTTGATTATTTACTACACACGATACTTGGACGACATATTTATTTTGTTGAATGGTGATGGCAACATTAGTAATCAGGTTGTCCAAATGTTTAATGAATCAACTCAATTTTTACATTTTACTGCGAACTTTAATGAAGAGACAATAGCGTATTTAGATACCTTGATATCTAAGAACAGGGTTTTAGGTGGATATGTTGCCAATATTTATAGGAAGAGCACATATTCCAACTCATTCTTGCACTTCTCATGTTGCCACCCCTACCATCAAAAGCGGTCTGTGGTTAAAGGGCAACTAGTGAGATCTGCATGGATAGTAAGTAAGGATCAGGGTTTTGTGGAATAATGTGACTTAAGTCCATGTTCCTACACACGGGTTACCCAGTAGGATTACTTGCCAATTTAATAAAGGAAGTCCAAAATAAGAGGTTTAATGGGACATATAAACCCTTATTACAAGTTAAAATATGTAATGATGCAACTTCAAGCCTTATCTTGGATTCTAATGATATTATGGTACATAGTTCGGTGCACAACACACAAAATGAAGTGAACTTTGTTACCACATTCAATTTACGTAGTTATGCTTGCCTGGATATTAAGAAAAATTGGGGCATTTTTAGAACAAATTCTTCCATCGTTGTTAAGATGGGTGACATACCATGGGTAACATTTAGAAGAGGTTGGAATTTGAAGGATCTACTAGAACAACAGCGACGGACTACACCAAGGGTCCCAGGAATGTTTAAATGTCGAAGCTGCAATTACTGTAAATTTGTGGACAACATACACTCAGTAACAGTGGGCGGGGTTCCACATTAGATTAAAATCTAGGCTCAATTGTAAATCAAAGATGGTTGTTTGCCAGCACTGTCCTGTATTTTACGTAGGTAAAACGGAGCATAGACTCCGTGAAAGGATCTATGAACACCAGTATGCTATTAATAAAAATAAGCAGGACAGTGCTTTGGCTAAACATATCCAGCTTTATATGAACCACAGATTTAAATTTTCTGCTATTGATCAGGTGTATACAGATGTAAGGGGAGGTCCAGCACCCTTACGGTTGGAAGAGTTAGAATTAGCCTGGCAGATTAAACTAAATGCTTATAATCACCCTGGGCTGAATGAAACATGCTCAGTAAGTAGCATTCTTAAATTAAAGAGCCTTAGGCGTTGACTCTGTTAGAAATATGATTTTTTATCTTAATCTATTTTATTTTGGTTTTATTTTCTAGTATTGGCATATTTATGTAATTAGTTTCATTATGTTGCCATTGTGTAGCATTGTATTTTTGTATCTTTGTATTTTTGTACTTTGGTATTTTATTATTTCACCTTAGTATTATATTATGCTGCTAATGGTTAGGTAGGGCTGGTGTTTTTAAGAGAATAGTTACTTAACTAACCAATTAATTATACTCTTGATGAGTTGTGATTGGTTTATCAATGATTGTCTGTGTGTATTTATATGCTTGTAAATGATTAATGTGGTTTCTGAAGAAGTTTGCGTATTTTAGCAAAAGAAAAGCGCTTAAAAATAAATTTTTAAACCTGGGTTACTGTCGTGCTTTGTCTTGCCACAGTGCCTATTTTCCTGGTTGGTGTCTCAGTTATAACAGTTTGTTTTACTATTTCTCAAAGTTCCCAGTTTCAAAATGATTACCTTACCCCTCCTCTTACCACTAATTCCAACCCAGACTTTCATGATAGCCCTGGACTTAAAGGATGCCTACCTACATATCCCCATACACCCAGATTACAGGAAATTCCTCAGATTTGTCATAGGCTTCTGCCACTTGCAATTCTCAGCCTTGCCCTTTGGACTTTCTACTGCCCCCCACCCCCCGAGTATTCACAAAATGCCTGGCCTCCGTCATTGGCCACTGCTGGACTCAGGGTATTCAGATATACCCATACTTGGATGACCTCTTCATTCTTCATCAAGACCGACAAACCCTCCTGTTACATCTACAAAAGGTAATGTCCACTCTATCTCTGTTAGGGTTCACCATAAACCACGAAAAATCTCACCTGATCCCATGTCAAGACCTGGTTTTCCTGGGTTGCAGGATCAGAACAGACATAATGAAAGCCATTATTCCAGATGAAAGAATCCTAGACCTTTGTCTATATTTTCAAAGAATCCTCTCCCACACCTCCTTGCCAGCTCGAGAGATTTTAAGAATTCTAGGCCACATGGCATCACTTATACCCATGCTGCCTCTGGCAAAACTCCATATAAGAAAAATCCAGTGGGTCTTGAAAAACCTATGGAGTCAGCACTCCCAGCCCCTGGACCTCTCCCCCACTTACTTCATTGTCTGAAGAAGGAACTCCAGTGGTGGATCTTAACTCTTCAGCTCAACCAAGGGATCCACCTTTAGATCCCAGCCCCCCTACAACAGGTCTCCACAGATGCCTCCAATTTGTGATAGAGGGCAGTGCTTACAAGCCAAAAACAACTCTCGGTGCAAGGCACATTCTCCAACTCAAGACTAAAGGACCATGTCAACATCAAAGAAATGAGGGCTTTACACTTAGCCCTGCTAAACTTCAAATCAGTCCTTCCCTCAGGAACCCTGAAAGTAATCACAAATAGTATGACCGTCCTGTGGTACATCAACAAGCGGGGGGAACAAAGTCCTACCCTCTGTGCAGTTTAGCAATCCAGATCTGGAACCTAACAGTATCTCTTCACATTCATCTGCTAGCTGTCTATATCCCTTCCACAGAGAATATCATGGCAGACTAGCATTCATCTGCTAGCTGTCTATATCCCTTCCACAGAGAATATCATGGCAGACTACCTTAGCAGAACTTTAGCTCCCAGTCATGAATGGATGCTTCACAGGGAAGTATTTCTAGACATAATCTACAAGTGGGGTATTCCACAAGCAGACCTTTTTGCCTCCGCCCAGAACAGACGCCCAAATTCTGCACAAGGAATCCACATCTACAAGTGTGGAAAGTGGACGCCTTCTCCTTCTCTTGTGGGAGAGTGTACCTCTATGCCTTCCCCCCCATTCACCCTAATTCAGAAAGTTGTTCTGAAAATACAGAGGGACAACCCAAAAATTGTACTGGTGACCCCCTTTTGGCCAAGACAGCACTAGTTTCCCCTCTTACACCTACTAGCCAAGGGCAGTCACTACAGGTTACCCCACTGAATAGACCTACTCACACAGGACATGGGGATCCTTTCTACACCCTCAGGTGGACAATCTGAAATTAACCTCATGGGTGATAGGGTTTTGATCCCCTACAGACATCTCTACTCAGAAGACATACTCAATGTTCTGCTGGAAGCCAGAAAACCTAGTACCAGGAGAAGCTATGTAGCCAAATGGAACCGATTCTCCTACTTGTGTCAGTGGAAAAAACAGGATCCTTTATCTACCTCTGTACCTATGGTCCTTTCCTACTTGTGTGAGCTGCTACACTCAGGACTAACATATTCATCTGTCAAAGTGCATTTATCTGCTATCTCTGCCTGTCTGCCAGTCTCTCCTCCTCTGGCTTCCAGACTGGAGGTCAACCTTTTCCTCAAGGGAGTGCTTCACATCAGGCCTCACAGGAAACCTATCCCTCCCCCTAGGGATTTGAACTTTCTACTAGAAAAACTAACATTGCCACCATTTGAACCAGCTCATTCAGTATCCCTAAAGCTATGCACACCGAAAACAGTTCTTCTAGTGGCCCTTCCATACGCCAGGAGGGTAGCTGAGATCCAAGCCCTCATGGTTATCTCTCCTTACCTTTTTTTCCACAAGGACAGAGTTGCCCTAAGGACCAACCCTTCCTTCATGCCGAAGGTGGTTAATGAACTTTCACTAAACCAGACCATCAATCTACCAGTTTTTTTACCCTCAACCACAAAATTCCTCAGAAAGGACTTTCCAGTCCTTGGATGTCCACAGACAACTGAGGTACTACTTAGACAAAACCAAACCCATCAGAAACCCATCAGAAAACCAGATCAACAAGGGAAGGCAGTCTCCAATCAAACCATTTCCTCATGGATTGCAAAATCCATTACTATGTGCTACTCTTTCCATGGAAAAATCCCTACACGGACAAGTCAAACCTCAGTCTACCAGGGCAGCTGCTTCCCCAGCTGCCTTTTTCAAAGGAATTGACTATGCTGGAAGCTGCCACTTGGACTTCTGTCCACACCTTTACCAGACATTACAAACTGAACCTAGTCTCTAGAGCTAGGGCAGGGTTTGCCAGGTCTAGCGTCCAAGGGCTCATTGACCAGGGAACCCTATCCTCCACCCAAAACCATGCCTAAAAGCTCTGGTACTCTTCCCTACTGTTATGAATACTGCAACATGTGAATAGAAGGACATAGAATAGTTGTGTAAAAACTTACCATAACCTTAGATGTCCTTCTCTTCCATGATGCAGTATTCAATCCCCCCACCTGCCCTTCTACCTCTGTCATCTTGCTTGCCATTCTGACTTGGGGGGGACATTACTTTCATAACCCCCATTGTCTCCACTGCACACAAACCATCTACTTCCCTGACTCTAGCCTGCATGTAATTCCAAGGGTCGCCTTGGGACTCTTCTACCCACAGGAGTACTATTGTATGCGGCAGTTCATTCTGAGGAGGGTGCGTGCAGATGTCACCTTTATACCCTATGTCAATTTATGGCCCTTACAAGGGACGTCACACGTACCCTCAAGAAACAAAGACTTTGGTATACTGGCTGGAAGGTGGCATTGCTGGCAGCAACTCCCTACTGTTATGAATACTGCAACATGGAAGAGAAGAACAACTAAGGTTATGATAAGTTCTTACACAACTATTCTTTCATTTACTTGTTCTATCCATTTAGCATCTTTATGTTCCACAGAATCTTCGTGAATACGTCTCCAAAATGTACCTATTTCTTCTTTTTTGATGGTCTTTCAATTCCTTTTACCTCGTTTTCCAACTCTCTATAAAACATTTTTGGGTCATCAATAAATTGCTTATTTTGTACTTTTACTTTACGTTTATTTGCATATCTTCTAAGTTTTTGCGCCTGTGCTGAGATTTTTATTTTATTAGTGATAGTGCATGAGAGATCCTGACGTGGTGTAATACTGCGCATTGCTTTTTTCACGTATACCTTTTTAAGTATTTTGTTGATATGTTCCCTCTTCTATACTTTTAACAGTGACATTTCTTGTCTTAATTGCTTTATAGTTTTCTCTATTCAGTACTTCCATGATGGTGTTCAATTTCTCACCTTCCTTTCCCTCACTAGCCTGTGTTCTTGTGGTAGAACTTTATCAGTTATTAATTTAGCTGCACAGTAATATGTCCCGTTTACTTCTGTTATATCACATGGATCTCTATGGACAGTCCTAATCACTGTTCATTTGTTTTATCAAACTTCTGACTTTTTTAGGTTTTATTGACCTTCTGCATTCGATTTCTTTTATTGATCTTAATAAGTCTGTCTACCTCTGTTAAATCAAGCAACTCTTCTCTTAGCTCATTTTCTTCTAAACCGAGGGCACATTTTTGTTTTCTATTTCCTGCGGGCATTCTATAGAAAGTTCTGTAGCATCTTCCTGTGGCACATTCTCTTCAGTGCCATCCTTTGTTCTGTCATATCTCACTGGCCCATCACTCATCAACATTGACTGTCAAGAGTTTCCTGTTCCTTCCTTTGCTGTCCAGCTTCAAGTGAATATTTATACTGGTTTCCTGTGGCAGGCTCCAAAATATGTAATGCACCTGACCAGTTGCCTTCCATTCCACTGGTTTCCCCTGAATTTGGATGTCCATTGCTTTATCTTGTTGTGGTGCTTTCTGAATTAAATTTTCTGCACTGAATCTTAAACTTCGCATGTACTCCATAACCTCGATTTCTATTTCTTTAACTTCTCCATTACTAATCTCCTTTTCTACTTTTCCTATTTGTCTTCTTATTTTTTGTATTGTAAAACTTTCCATGTCTGGATTCCTTTGCTTGTATTTCTCTTCGTGTATCTTTGGTGTTACTCATTTTTTTTGTACTGATGTGTTTCCTTTGCATAGATATTATACCATATTAAATCTCTCTTTCTTTCCCATGTCGATATTTCTTCTTCAGATGTTTCCTGATCTGTTTCTTCTTACTTTGGGGACTCATTCCAGCATGCTGTGATGTGATAACAAAAAGGCGTAATGAGTCCAGGAACCTCACGAAAATACCAGGAATAAAATCCACAAATTAAATCTGCATAAACGAACTTTATTTGAAATCGTTTTCGCCTCCGTAACCACAGAAGCTTCATCAGACAAGAGGAAAAGGCGCCAAGTGTGTTGAATTTAAAACATTTTAGCTAAGGAAATGATGTCATATCCTTAGAAACAAGTTGAAACAAATTAAAACAATTAAAAATACTTGTAACCATATGCCTTCACACAAGAAGAAACCATATGTCAATACTATACAATGTATGCATATCAAAATATAAAAATAGTGTATATACACTAACTAGCAACCATTTAAAGATATACTTTCTAACAACTGTGTATGTATAGAATAACACAGTTGAATAAACTTAAAAAAACAACTCATCCTAGCAGTATTACACCCCTTCTTAAAAAATATATTAAATATAAAAAGTTATATAAACAACATGCTAAAACACAAGAAATACTTGCCTTATTTTAACTTGAAAAATATAAATTTCATGTAAAGGCAAATCTTAAAGACCTTAAAATATACAAGTAGGAAGGGGTTAACAGAAGCAACCCCTCTGATTACCTCAGGTAACTTCTATATTTCAAAACTACAGAAATATTACATGCATCATTCAACCCAGGAACAGAAAAGGCATCTAATAAAAGTTGCCATTCTAATTCTTTGATTTCAAGTAAGAGCGATTGCGGCCCACCCCTAATGCCCACATTAACAAGATCAATCCCCATAAAATGGAAACTATGTCCCGTATGGTTTATGATATGTTTAGAAAGGGCGTTGTCGCCTTTTTTGTTTTTAATAGCATAATTATGTTGCTAAATACGGTCTCGTAATCTACGATCCGTCTTACCAACATAAAATGCAGGGCAACAATTACAAAGGGCTAAATAGACTACTGATTTAGTGTTACAAGTAATCTTATGTTTAATGATGTATTTCTCACCATTAATGGTGAAAGAACTCCCAACCTTCAGGAGCCTACACCAATTGCAGGCCCCACAAGTAAAGGTACCAGTTTGTCTCAATGGAAATTGAAAAGATTCCCTTGTTTGCAAAAGTTCTTTTAAATTGCTTCCCCTCTTAAATACAAAAAAGGGTTGTGATCCCAAAATCTCTGATAAATGGGCATTATTTAAGATAAAGTGCCAATTTTTCTTAACAATGGAACAAACACCATTGACATGTCTATTGTATGTAATAACTAGACTAGTCTTAAAGTCACGACAGGGCACATTTTGAGAAGCTACTATTTCTCCTAAGTCGTGTTGGTCCTGTATAAGTTCCAAAGGCAATGTACAAGCCACAAGCTCCGAACAGCATGTAGTGGTCTGTTCACTGCGTTGTAGGAGAAGGGGTTGATAAACCCCATTCTCTCTCTTCAAAGAAACCTCTTCAATTAAACTGTCTATTAACTCTGTTGTAAAACAACAAAAAAAACGCCAACTATATTATCAACAACAAGAACAAAAAGTGAGTCCCAGCTCTACTTTCAAAGTCTGGATAATTTATTCAATATAATTCAGTGTACTTGCAAGAACAGTTCTTAATCTCTAGCGCCTCGGCCAACAGCCTTTTCAGAGTAAAAAGTTAACAATCACTAAAAGACCACTTATATATGCTTGTAAAACATTTAATTAAATACAATTCAATTATAATTCAATTAGAGCATGGCAAAATAAAAATTTAAAGAGATAGCCTTAAATAAGGCTTTGCCAGTTACATTCCCTATTCAAACCATAAGGAACCAAAGTGCCGTATTTCATAATTAGAACAGATTCCTTCTGTCTCAATATATTTTTCTGATAATCAACATTATTAAAATGAAGTGGTACATGTTCTAAAACTGTTGCTTTCATACAACTAATATCCCCACCATGACATAAATAAAAATGTTCTGCAATGGGACTAGTTAATTTTTTATTCTTCACATCCCTAACATGTTCTTTTATTCTGTCTGCCAACATTCTCTTTGTTTCACCAATGTAATATTTATTGCAAGTACAAAAAATAACATAAATTAATCCTTTACTTCTACAGGAGTATTTGGCCCTAACAGTGAAATTTTTACCATTAATTTTTTCTACTTCAGTTACTATATATCTACACACTGAACAACTGCCACATGGGAAAGTTCCTAACTCTTTTATATTATTAACTATCAAAATTTTGGGTTGTTTAAAGATGCTATGGACTAGAAAGTCCCTAATACTTTTAGCTTTTTTATATGAAACAATCAATTTAATATTTTTTAAGGAATCAATTTCATTCTTAATAACATTCCAATATTGTCTGATTAATTCATTCATAATGTCAGAGAAATTTGTATATTTTGTCACAAAAAATATTTTTTCTTCATTAACTATATGTTTGTTATATCTATATTTATTATATTCTCCATCATTTATTTTTATATTAAAACTCTCTTTGAACACTTTTATAAGACTATTTTTAATTGCAATGACATCATATCCCCTATTAATAAATAACTTAGCCACTCTCAGAGACTCATCATAAGCTAGATTGACATCAGAATTAAGTCTTTTTATTCTAGTAAATTCCCCAAAAGGAATAGCTCTTAAAGTATGTGCCGGATGACAACTACTTCCACACATTTTCCAACTAATTTCATCAAATTTTCTATGAATACTAGTATGTATAAACTGATTATTAATACCTTTTAGAGAAATATCCAAGTAATTAATTTCAGAACCTATCTGTACATCACTAAATTTTATACCATATTGATTAATATTTAATTCATGAATAAACTGGTCAGAAATTTCATAGCCATCTTTACAAATAAAAATAAGGTCGTCGATAAATCTATAATATTTTATAACATGTGTATTAAAGAAATATAGCTTGTATAAAAATTCATTTTCAAACATCCCCATAAATAAATTAGCATAAGCTGGAGCAAATGCTGCTCCCATCGCTGTTGCGGTTAACTGTTTATATAATTTACCATTAAATTCAAAGAAATTATTCTTTAAACAGAATTCTACCATTTCTAATACATAATGGGTTTTGGGACAGTCACTCAAAAAAAACTTAATAGCTTCTAATCCCCAAAAATGGGAGATATTTGTATATAGACTCTCTACATCAACAGTAATAAAATACATTCCTTCCTTCCAACATATATTTTTAATATTTTGAAGGAAGTCGTAGGAGTCTTTGATATAAGAAGGTAATGTCAAAACTTTTTCAATTAGTATTTCATGTAGTAAAGTACACATGTTATATGTAAAAAAGCCATGAGCTGACACAATCGGACGGCCTGGAGGGCTATCTAAATTTTTGTGTACTTTCGGCAGACAAAAAAATCTTGCCATTTGGTTATTTTTAATAGTTATCATTCATTAGATGATTCATTCATATAATTAATTAAGTCAACGACAGCATCTTCACCTCCTTGAAAGAGCACAAACACATCGTCTAAGAACCGAGTATAAAATTTTATAGACTCTTTATATGTAGGGTTGTTCAAGAGAAAAGTGTTCTCGCAATAGGCAACAACTAGATTTGCCACGCTGCCACCACAAGGGGAGCCCATGGCAATCCCTCTTTTCTGTAAATAATAACAGTTATTGAAAATAAAAAAGTTTGAGGACAAAATAATGTCCAAAAGAAGTGTGACAACAGCGATCTCATCATTCGGGGCTTTTAAATATGACAACATTAACTCCACCCATTCAACCGCCTCTTGGTGTGGTATGGAAGTATACAAATCCACCACGTCTATTGTTAAAAAATTATAAGACGAGTCGAATGGGATATTGTCTATAGATTGAAGAAAGGACCAAGAATCTTTACAAATTTGAGGTATTAAGCTAAGATGTTTAGAAATAATATGGTCCACAACTCTTGCACAAGGGTGGGTGATTGAGCATCTCCCGTCAACCAAAGCCCGCATTGGTGGGTTTGATAAGTTTTTATGAATTTTAGGGATCCCAAACATAACTGGGACCCTAGGAAAAGAGATGTTTATAAAATTAAAGGTGTCAATATCAATCCTACCATCAATGAACAGGTCTCTAAAATAACCTTTAATCCTGTTATATTGACCAGACATCTCATTTAACGATGAGGTGTCGTATGCGGGAGAGTTCAATACTGTTAACATTCTTTCATTATAGTCGTCTTTATCAAAAATGACTAAACCTCCACCCTTGTCAGGTTTAATAACCCTGATGGGCATGTCACGTAGATTTTTTAAGGCAATTCTTTGATTACGAGAAATGTTACACTTTTTATCAAACCATTTAACATTTTCAAAAAACTGTCTTAAGTCTAATTCACAAGCACACTCAAAAGTGTGCAAAGTCGAATGCAAGGGAGGGTTGAAAACACTCCTCATCTTAAATAAAGGTCTATCACCAGTTAAGTCACCTTGGAACAACACCTTAAGATTTAAGCTACGTACAAAACATTTAAAGTCTGTTAGGAGCTTAGGCAGATGGATCTTCTGATCAGGGACAAAAGAAAGTCCAAACGCCAACAGTTCAATCAAGTCACTTTCAATATTAAAGTTTGAGAAATTATAAACTTTAAAGTCGCCCTTGATGTTAGTCAAGATGGTTGGTACAGGGGAAGGTACTACAGTACACCCATAATTGGATTCTATTTGGACTTGTTCTTGTTGTATTGCCGCTGGTAATTCTTGCGTCCTAAAAAAGGCTTCTGTTGGCCTCTATAATTAGGACGGTTGCCCTGATTATTATAATTGTCTCTGTTCCTGCTGCTCCTTCTTGGTTCTTGAGACGATTGATCATCATCCCTAATGTCAAAGTCATAGTCACCCCCATCTGGGGCAACATCACTATCAAAAGGTGCCACCGCTCTGTCATTAGCGTTATTATTGTGCTCAACAGGCATATTGTTATTTCTGTTGATAGATTTATACAAATTTGGATAGGCAAGACAATTGGAATACGCTTGCCTGTCTCTAGCCAGTTTTTTGGTTTTGTTAGATTTAAATTTAATCAACAGTGCGTCAATACTCTGGAAGATACGGTTATAATCATATTTGTATCTCACAAAGTTAATGTCTGTCTTAATTTTCTCATCAAGTTCACTAGTTTCGACCAATAAGGACTCAATGTGCCTTGAATAATGTTTCACCATTAGATCCAATAAATCTAAGCCTTGTTTATTGAAGAGACTGGAAAGATCATCAATAAATGCAGCATCTTGAAATAGCCCAGTAGGGGCAAACGAGCTCCTCAAGCCCTTAGGGGTAATTTTCTCTTTAATACATTGTTTAAAATAGGAAACCTCTAATTGTAGTTTCCTTATTTTTAACATTTTTTCATCAAGGACTTTAAGATTGGTAGCAATATTATCTGTAGTGTTACCTGAAGGGATGGTTCCTGAAGCCGGTGGACCCGATGGGAAAGGAAAGCCAAAGTCAAATACATCAAGGTTTCCTGCCCATTCGGAAAGGGAGGGCACACCAATAAGCCCAGGATTGTTGTTAAAGCTGCTGTTCACTCCGTTAGGAATAGTGTTCTGATCGGTACACCCAGCCCTGTCAGCAACAAATTGGCCGTTATTGTAGTTCTCTTCTAAACCTGTCAATGCTCGAATCCTACTAACAGGAGAAACCTGTGTAGTAATAGAACTCGCAATTGTAGGAAGAGAGCGCTGGGGTTGTCCTGGTTGCAAAGAATCTAGTTGTCCGCTCATCGAGCTGTTGTGATTAAAAGCTGGTAAGTTAAAATTCACGTTCCGTGACACTGGCGCACCATTAGTTTCAATCCTGTCCAGGCGTGTGTTTAGTGCATCAAGCCGTTGAGTCAATAAAAGCAAGAGCGTATCAGTACTCTTTGGTTCGTCGGTAGGAAGTCCGTTACTAGAGCCAAAGAGAACGGGTGTCCTAGGACTCGTAGGACCGCTGACTGACATACTAGTTAAAAACGAAAAACAAACTGAAAAAAAGGCGTAGCGAGTCCAGGAACCTCACGAAAATACCAGGAATAAAATCCACAAATTAAATCTGCATAAACGAACTTTATTTGAAATCGTTTTCGCCTCCGTAACCACAGAAGCTTCATCAGACAAGAGGAAAAGGCGCCAACGCCCTTTCTAAACATATCATAAACCATACGGGACATAGTTTCCATTTTATGGGGATTGATCTTGTTAATGTGGGCATTAGGGGTGGGCCGCAATCGCTCTTACTTGAAATCAAAGAATTAGAATGGCAACTTTTATTAGATGCCTTTTCTGTTCCTGGGTTGAATGATGCATGTAATATTTCTGTAGTTTTGAAATATAGAAGTTACCTGAGGTAATCAGAGGGGTTGCTTCTGTTAACCCCTTCCTACTTGTATATTTTAAGGTCTTTAAGATTTGCCTTTACATGAAATTTATATTTTTCAAGTTAAAATAAGGCAAGTATTTCTTGTGTTTTAGCATGTTGTTTATATAACTTTTTATATTTAATATATTTTTTAAGAAGGGGTGTAATACTGCTAGGATGAGTTGTTTTTTTAAGTTTATTCAACTGTTATTCTATACATACACAGTTGTTAGAAAGTATATCTTTAAATGGTTGCTAGTTAGTGTATATACATTATTTTTATATTTTGATATGCATACATTGTATAGTATTGACATATGGTTTCTTCTTGTGTGAAGGCATATGGTTACAAGTATTTTTAATTGTTTTAATTTGTTTCAACTTGTTTCTAAGGATATGACATCATTTCCTTAGCTAAAATGTTTTAAATTCAACACACTTGGCACCTTTTCCTCTTGTCTGATGAAGCTTCTGTGGTTACGGAGGCGAAAACGATTTCAAATAAAGTTCGTTTATGCAGATTTAATTTGTGGATTTTATTCCTGGTATTTTCGTGAGGTTCCTGGACTCGTTACGCCTTTTTGTTATCAGTTTCAGTTTGTTTTTCGTTTTTAACTAGTATGTCAGTCAGTGGTCCTACGAGTCCTAGGACACCCGTTCTCTTTGGCTCTAGTAACGGACTTCCTACCGACGAACCAAAGAGTACTGATACGCTCTTGCTTTTATTGACTCAACGGCTTGATGCACTAAACACACACCTGGACAGGATTGAAACTAATGGTGCGCCAGTGTCACGGAACGTGAATTTTAACTTACCAGCTTTTAATCACAACAGCTCGATGAGCGGACAACTAGATTCTTTGCAACCAGGACAACCCCAGCGCTCTCTTCCTACAATTGCGAGTTCTATTACTACACAGGTTTCTCCTGTTAGTAGGATTCGAGCATTGACAGGTTTTGAAGAGAACTACAATAACGGCCAATTTGTTGCTGACAGGGCTGGGTGTACCGATCAGAACACTATTCCTAACGGAGTGAACAGCAGCTTTAACAACAATCCTGGGCTTATTGGTGTGCCCTCCCTTTCCGAATGGGCAGGAAACCTTGATGTATTTGACTTTGGCTCTCCTTTCCCATCGGGTCCACCGGCTTCAGGAACCATCCCTTCAGGTAACACTACAGATAATATTGCTACCAATCTTAGTCCTTGATGAAAAAATGTTAAAAATAAGGAAACTACAATTAAAGGTTTCCTATTTTAAACAATGTATTAAAGAGAAAATTACCCCTAAGGGCTTGAGGAGCTCATTTGCCCCTACTGGGCTATTTCAAGATGCTGCATTTTTTGATGATCTTTCCAGTCTCTTCAATAAACAAGGCTTAGATTTATTGGATCTAATGGTGAAACATTATTCAAGGCACATTGAGTCCTTATTGGTCGAAACTAGTGAACTTGATGAGAAAATTAAGACAGACATTAACTTTGTGAGATACAAATATGATTATAACCGTATCTTCCAGAGTATTGACGCACTGTTGATTAAATTTAAATCTAACAAACCCAAAAAACTGGCTAGAGACAGGCAAGCGTATTCCAATTGTCTTGCCTATCCAAATTTGTATAAATCTATCAACAGAAATAACAATATGCCTGTTGAGCACAATAATAACGCTAATGACAGAGCGGTGGCACCTTTTGATAGTGATGTTGCCCCAGATGGGAGTGACTATGACTTTGACATTAGGGATGATGATCCCTCGTCTCAAGAACCAAGAAGGAGCAGCAGGATCAGAGACAATTATAATAATCAGGGCAACCGTCCTAATTATAGAGGCCAACAGAAGCCTTTTTTAGGACGCAAGAATTACCAGCGGCAATACAACAAGAACAAGTCCAAATAGAATCCAATTATGGGTGTACTGTAGTACCTTCCCCTGTACCAACCATCTTGACTAACATCAAGGGCGACTTTAAAGTTTATAATTTCTCAAACTTTAATATTGAAAGTGACTTGATTGAACTGTTGGCGTTTGGACTTTCTTTTGTCCCTGATCTGAAGATCCATCTGCCTAAGCTCCTAACAGACTTTAAATGTTTTGTACGTAGCTTAAATCTTAAGGTGTTGTTCCAAGGTGACTTAACTGGTGATAGACCTTTATTTAAGATGCGGAGTGTTTTCAACCCTCCCTTGCATTCGACTTTGCACACTTTTGAGTGTGCTTGTGAATTAGACTTAAGACAGTTTTTTGAAAATGTTAAATGGTTTGATAAAAAGTGTAACATTTCTCGTAATCAAAGAATTGCCTTGAAAAATCTACGTGACATGCCCATCAGGGTTATTAAACCTGACAAGGGTGGAGGTTTAGTCATTTTTGATAAAGACGACTATAATGAAAGAATGTTAACAGTATTGAACTCTCCCGCATACGACACCTCATCGTTAAATGAGATGTCTGGTCAATATAACAGGATTAAAGGTTATTTTAGAGACCTGTTCATTGATGGTAGGATTGATATTGACACCTTTAATTTTATAAACATCTCTTTTTCTAGGGCCCCAGTTATGTTTGGGATCCCTAAAATTCATAAAAACTTATCAAACCCACCAATGCGGGCTTTGGTTGACGGGAGATGCTCAATCACCCACCCTTGTGCAAGAGTTGTGGACCATATTATTTCTAAACATCTTAGCTTAATACCTCAAATTTGTAAAGATTCTTGGTCCTTTCTTCAATCTATAGACAATATCCCATTCGACTCGTCTTATAATTTTTTAACAATAGACGTGATGGATTTGTATACTTCCATACCACACCAAGAGGCGGTTGAATGGGTGGAGTTAATGTTGTCATATTTAAAAGCCCCGAATGATGAGATCGCTGTTGTCACACTTCTTTTGGACATTATTTTGTCCTCAAACTTTTTTATTTTCAATAACTGTTATTATTTACAGAAAAGAGGGATTGCCATGGGCTCCCCTTGTGGTGGCAGCGTGGCAAATCTAGTTGTTGCCTATTGGGAGAACACTTTTCTCTTGAACAACCCTACATATAAAGAGTCTATAAAATTTTATACTCGGTTCTTAGACGATGTGTTTGTGCTCTTTCAAGGAGGTGAAGATGCTGTCGTTGACTTAATTAATTATATGAATGAATCATCTCCATTTTTAAAATTTACATATCATTTTTCGACCAATGAAATTGACTACCTTGATGTCAAATTGATTAAAGATACTAGCAACCATCGATACTTGTCCAGCATTTTTAGGAAGCCTACTTATTGTAATGCTTTCCTACATTTTGACAGCAACCATCCCCGGAAACAGAGGAGGTCGATTGTCAAAGGGCAGTTAGTGAGAGCTGTCCGTATGTGTAATACCTCCGAGGCCTTTGAACTTGAGTGTTCCACACTTAAGGCCATGTTTCTTAATAGGGGATACCCAATAGAGTTAATAGACAGTTTAATTGAAGAGGTTTCTTTGAAGAGAGAGAATGGGGTTTATCAACCCCTTCTCCAACAACGCAGTGAACAGACCACTACATGCTGTTCGGAGCTTGTGGCTTGTACATTGCCTTTGGAACATATACAGGACCAACACGACTTAGGAGAAATAGTAGCTTCTCAAAATGTGCCCTGTCGTGACTTTAAGACTAGTCTAGTTATTACATACAATAGACATGTCAATGGTATTTGTTCCATTGTTAAGAAAAATTGGCACTTTATCTTAAATAATGCCCATTTATCAGAGATTTTGGGATCACAACCCTTTTTTGTATTTAAGAGGGGAAGCAATTTAAAAGAACTTTTGCAAACAAGGGAATCTTTTCAATTTCCATCGAGACAAACTGGTACCTTTACTTGTGGGGCCTGCAATTGGTGTAGGCTCCTGAAGGTTGGGAGTTCTTTCACCATTAATGGTGAGAAATACATCATTAAACATAAGATTACTTGTAACACTAAATCAGTAGTCTATTTAGCCCTTTGTAATTGTTGCCCTGCATTTTATGTTGGTAAGACGGATCGTAGATTACGAGACCGTATTTACCAACATAATTATGCTATTAAAAACAAAAAAGGCGACAACGCCCTTTCTAAACATATCATAAACCATACGGGACATAGTTTCCATTTTATGGGATTGATCTTGTTAATGTGGGCATTAGGGTGGGCGCAATCGCTCTTACTTGAAATCAAAGAATTAGAATGGCAACTTTTATTAGATGCCTTTTCTGTTCCTGGGTTGAATGATGCATGTAATATTTCTGTAGTTTTGAAATATAGAAGTTACCTGAGGTAATCAGAGGGGTTGCTTCTGTTAACCCCTTCCTACTTGTATATTTTAAGGTCTTTAAGATTTGCCTTTACATGAAATTTATATTTTTCAAGTTAAAATAAGGCAAGTATTTCTTGTGTTTTAGCATGTTGTTTATATAACTTTTTATATTTAATATATTTTTTAAGAAGGGGTGTAATACTGCTAGGATGAGTTGTTTTTTTAAGTTTATTCAACTGTGTTATTCTATACATACACAGTTGTTAGAAAGTATATCTTTAAATGGTTGCTAGTTAGTGTATATACATTATTTTTATATTTTGATATGCATACATTGTATAGTATTGACATATGGTTTCTTCTTGTGTGAAGGCATATGGTTACAAGTATTTTTAATTGTTTTAATTTGTTTCAACTTGTTTCTAAGGATATGACATCATTTCCTTAGCTAAAATGTTTTAAATTCAACACACTTGGCACCTTTTCCTCTTGTCTGATGAAGCTTCTGTGGTTACGGAGGTGAAAACGATTTCAAATAAAGTTCGTTTATGCAGATTTAATTTGTGGATTTTATTCCTGGTATTTTCGTGAGGTTCCTGGACTCGTTACGCCTTTTTGTTATCAGCATGCTGTGATGTAACCTGTTAGACCTTCTGTGATGCCCCTGCATTGGCCCAGTAATCAAGGAGCCTCAGTCCTCTCCACCAATACCAGTCAGGGATGTGCATGTTGGGAGGATGACAAGTACACATCAAGTAAAGTAATTTCCCTTAAGAGCACATACAGATCACAGTCAGTCTGGGGCTGGTTTCTCCCTTTCTTTCCGGATGCCCAATAAGACTACTGGCACAGCTATAGGGTTAAGATCTCAGCTATGTGGTCAAGCCATTGCCTCCAGCACCCTATCTGTCCATACCTGACACACACATAGACACACTTTGAGATTTGATTTATACACAAATACGCAGACACTCCTGGAGAAGGCTGTCACAGGTTCAATAGCTATGCCTCCTTCTGCCCATACTATACAGAAGTACTGCCTGCCACCAACACCCTTATCAGCTACTATAAGGCCCTTCCCAAAGGGTGACCAATTCTACTGTGTAATGTTACTGTTATCCAAATGGGAAGTGTGACCAGAACTTTTAAGGCTATTTAGCAGTGGCCTATACAGTATCACCGAATACATATGCAAGTACCCCAAGAGCTTAAATATCTCTAAACAAAACTAGCCACAATTAAAAGGTATAAATATATTTAATGATAAAAGCACAAGAAAATACTCATTTACTGAACACCATGACAGTAGCATTCAGAATCACAAGAAATATTTTAAAACAACATTGCAGAACAGTTTCACATAAATACAGAAAACATCTAGACTACTGTTGCTATATTCATATCTATCTCTAAGAGATACTATGCCATAAATGTCTTGGAGTCAGGCAGACATAGATGAGAAGTGCTGAAGAGATGTTTACAGGTCCAGAGCAAAATAGAAAATGCACAGACTTTCTCTCTGAGATCGTTCTTAAGATGCTAACAAACATTTATGCTGAATCATCTCAGATTACATCTTTCTTGTCACCTCTGCCTTAGTTCCCAGGCTAGAGGAACTTAAAATTTAACATGTCTCTGTTAAAAATACTTATCTCTCAGAAGCTGACACTTCTTTCTTAGAAGCTTGCCTGAAACTAGAAGCCGTAAAACAATTACCTTGGAAACCTGTAAATGTGATAGTGTTCAATCTCGCCGTTTGTTCTTACACATGGGTTCGGAGCCGATCCTCGGCTCCGTGCCGGCCTCTTGCAAGCTCTGCATCGAGAAGACGCTCGAGACAATCTAATACCCACAATCCCCCTCTGCCTTTACCTCAGATCTAGTTTGCCGCTGCTGCGTTCGCATCGCTGGGAGCTAGCTCGAGCGTCTAAAGCTAAGATATAACTTTATTTGTTATATTTTATTGGATTTTCTTGTTCTATTTGATATATCTTGATATACTGAGTGATTGTGTGTTGAGTGGTTAAATTCTCGGTACCGTTAATCTTTTTTATCGGTTAGAGTTTTTCGGGGCCTACAACCCTTCTTAAATTTAAAAGGATTTGACATTTAAACCGGATTTGACACTTTTTTCTCTGATTTGACTATATTACTGGACTTGTCTTTTTCTTGTAAAATGTCTGATAAGGTAAAATCAGGATTTAAGCGTTGTCAGTGTGGCCAGAAAATGTCAGTGACTGACAACCATAGTTCCTGTCTACTGCCTTGGCCCTCTCCACTTGCAAGAGGACTGTTCTATCTGTCACTCTTTTAGTGGGAGGGTCATGACAGATAGGCGCAGGAAACTCATGGACAGGGGTTTATTAAAACCTTCTTTTCAGGAGGCTCTGGATGCTTCTGACCAGGCATCGAAATCCTCTAAGGAATCGAAGACGTCGGAGCCCAAGTCATCGGCTCCGAGCTCTTCAGCAAAGGTTAGATCACCGGTTCCACAGACTTCGGGGCCAAGTGTTCAACTGGTATCGGTTCCTGAGCCTCGAGTCTTGGAACCGGTGATGGAGCTCCCTCCTTCGACCTTATTGAGGTCGGCTCCGTCTTCGGTTCCTTCGACCCGTTCTTCTTCCAAACTCTCTGATATCGATGTGGATTGTGTGGTGCAGAAGTTATTGGAGCATTTGGCCCTGTCCAAACTTATTTCGGTTTCCACCCAGTTGGTGTCGAAACTTGAAGGCCTCCCAGTGTCTCCATCCATTCCTCCTCCGAGACCTGTTCAGTCTTTGGAGCCGGAAGAGGCTGATCTTCTGATTGTGGAGCCCTCGGGTCCAGAACCGTCCTTTTCTCGGTCTGTTCCTCTCACCTCGACTCCGTCGGACCCGGTACCGGAGTCTCGGAGCCGACTATCTGTCCTTGGTTCCGGGGCCGTGAGTCGAACCGACGTTTCAGTTCCGACTCCTTCCCCTCGGGGCCTCGGCGCGGATCGATTCGGCTCCGTCCTCTGGGTCGATGCCTTCGGTGCCTGTGTCGGGGATTCTTCCCATTTCTTCGGAACCGGGAGATTCTTCGATGCGGGACCCGGGGGCGTTCGACCTAA
The DNA here is from genome assembly GCF_019279795.1 of Protopterus annectens. NCBI lineage: Eukaryota > Metazoa > Chordata > Ceratodontiformes > Protopteridae > Protopterus > Protopterus annectens. The sequence continues at coordinate 938,719,295 of NC_056744.1, read as the reverse complement.
TGAGGAAGGTGTTGTCTACCCAGACAACCACATCAGTGGAAGCAACCTCTCCTCCCCATAAAGGGCCGTTATCCTCCTCTGCACCCACGGCCACATCCAAGCGTCGGGCACCAGTGTCTCAGCCACCCCTGGAGGGTGCGCCATCTTCCTCGGAGGCTTCTTCGGATGCTCCCCACGAAGAAGTCCCTAGGAAAAGATTGTGTAAGAGGAGACACTTGGATTCTCCACAAGAATCCTTGACATCTGATACTGACTTAGATGAGTCAGAAGGGTCCCCTAAGTCACCTTCAGAAGATGTCTCTTTTTCGGACATATTGGAGATCCTGAAACAGAGAGGTGACTGGCAGTCCCTTCCCCCTTCTGAGGATGAGTCAGTTTTGCTGAAGGCATTTGGTGCTCGCCCTTCCTCCTCCTGGGTCACTCCGCCCTTCGATGAGTTAATGGAACTAATTGCTCAAGGGCGTGGGAGGCTCCTGACACAGTGGAACCAGTCCCAAGGAAACCCAATAAATACATCACGGCACCTCAGGACAAGTCCTACTTGACAAAAGGAGTTCCAGTGGACACTATGGTGGTGGCAGCGGCCACGAAAAAGGAGATGTCAGAGTCTTCCTCATCTGTCCATCCCCCTAATAAAGATTCTAGGACGATGGATAGGTACGGGAAGCGCATTTTTAGTTCAGCGGCTTTTTCCATGCGATCCCTGAACTATTTGACCCATTTTACACGTCTACAGAGGGATCTAGTCAAAGAGTTGGGAGATACCCTCCAGGGTACTACAGATGCTGCTCTGTCAGAGAAAGTGACAGCGCAACTTAATACCCTTACATCCATTGTGAACTCGTCCATGAGGCTGATTTCCTACGCAGCCGAAGGTTCGAGTAGGGCAGCAGCTTCAGCGATTGCTCTTCGCAGACAATCCTGGATGCGCTTATGTTCCTTTGCGGAAGCCTTCAAGTCTTCCTTTACTAACGCCCCATTTGACGGTGCCACTCTCTTTGGCCCCAAAGTAAAGGAGACCCTTACCCGGTGTGAACAGGAGGGAAAGACTCTGTTTGCTGTCGGAGTCCGTTTTTCCACCCCAACCAGACCATACCCCAAAGGGCAACGTGGTGGAAAAATGTGGTGTCAACAACCCCAAGGAGCTTACCCACACACACACGGAGATGCCCCCACTAGAGGCAGAGGAGGGGCAGAAGTGGAAGACGCCGCCCTGGCGGCAGAGGGGTCCGCAACATCAAGGTGACGGGATACACTCCTGGTAAACCTTTCCAGCACTCCTGAGAGGAGGCCCGACTGTCCTGCTCTGGAGGCAGTCGGGGTCGCTTAGCTTTATACCCTCAGGCCTGGCAAAATGTAACTACAGACAAGTGGGTAAAAGCGTGGTTACCAGAGGTTACAACATACCCTTTCTATCCCATCCCATTCCAAAGAAAAGACTCCCAGATGTACCGCCCCATCTGCGAAAAGCCAGCAGCTATAGAAATTTCAAAGCTGCTAGAAAAAGAGTCATCCAACCAGTCCCAGCGGACCAGCAAGGATTCGGGACTTACTCAAGGTTCTTTTAGTTCCAAAGAAAACAGGGGACTGGAGGCCCATCCTGGACCTAAGCTACCTCAATACGCTCGCCGGAAGGAAAAGTTCCGAATGGTCACGCTTCAATCGATCCTTCCATTCTTACAGAAGGACGACTGGATGTGCTCAATAGATCTAGAAGATGCATACTACCACATCAAAATGGCCAGGGCATCCAGAGATCATTTGCGCTTCTGGGGGCCAGTCACTTTCAATTTCGAGCCCTGCCCTTTGGTCTGACCTCAGCCCCCAGGGTCTTCACCAAATGCATGGCAGTGGTAGCGCCTCACTTGAGACGCCAAGGATTCCAGGTGTTTCCGTATCTGGATGACTGGCTCCTTTCTGCCACCACCCAGCGTCAACTATTACAGGCCAGAGACTTTACTCTTCAACTGTGTGTTCACCTAGGGATTTCCGTAAACTTCGGAAAATCCTTGCTTCAGCCATCACAAAATATTTTGTTCATAGGAGCAGAATTAAACACACGTCAGTTAATTCTAAGACTTCCCCCAGAAAGGATACTATCACTTCAGACTCACATACGTCTTCTACTTTTGTCAAGGAAATCTCCAGCAAAACTGGTACTGAAGGTTTTGGGACTCATGTCAGCCTCCCTTATTGCAATACCCTTGGGAAGGCTGCACATGAGAGTTCTTCAATGGCTACTGTTTGCACAATGGTCGTTTCAACAACTACCTCTAACACACGAGATTCTTGTAACAAAAACATGCAAGACACATCTAAACTGGTGGCTTCAAACGTGCAACCTTTCCAAGGGGAGACCATTTGTGCTACCCACACCTACAGTTACGGTGACCACGGACGCTTCCCTGATAGGGTGGGGGGGCATCTTTCAGGGACAGACAGTCCAAGGCGAGTGGACCAATTTGGAGTACAATCTGCACATCAATGTTCTAGAGTTGAGGGCAGTGTTTCTAGCGTTGCAACACTTTGCTCCCCTTCTTCCTCTAGGAACTATTGCAGTTCAGACGGACAACATGTCGGTAGTCTGGTACATAAACAAGCAAGGGGGAACCAAGTCCTATCAGCTATGCAGAGAGGCCATGAGAATCTGGCAGTGGGCGGAGTCCACGGGTCGCTTTCTAATAGCAACGCACATCCCGGGTCATCCAACGTCATAGCCGACAGGCTGAGCAGAGCAATTCTGTTACCGCACGAGTGGTCCCTAAAACAGTCAGTGGCGAAAGGATTTTTCGACGTGGGGCCAGCCTTCCTGCGATCTGTTTATGCGTCCAATGAACGCCAAATGCAGGAGCTACTTTGCCCTATTACCCCTCCAGGGAAGTCCCCAGGGATGCACTGATTCACGATTGGCCCCGGGACTCCTGCACGCATTTCCTCCATTTCCCTGATATCAAAGTTTCTCCAGAAAGCCAGAAACCTCCACAGGACAATAATCCTCATTGCCCCATTCTGGCCTCGTCAAATTTGGTTTCCCTTCCTGAAGAGACACTGCATTCGGGGACCCTGGATTCTGGACCCAGAGCCAGATCTATTGACTCACTCGTCAGGGGCTCCCCATTCCGCTCGTCCCTCCATCTAGCAGCTTGGTTGCTCCAATTCCCAACTTAGCCAGGTCTGATCTTCTTTCGCCAGCAGTTCGGAATATTTTGGTGGCTTCTCATAAAGCTTCCACTACTAAAACATATTCTAGTAAATGGAAGCGATTTGTATTCTGGGCAATACACAGCAAGTGGATCCTTTTATAGCTCCTTTGAATAAAATATTAGAATTTGTAACGGACTTATTCCATCAGGGTGCTTCTCCTGCTACACTAAGAGTTCAATTGGCTGCCATTTCAAATTTCCATGTGGAAGAATGTGGGGCTCCTGTTATGGCCCACAGACTTTGTAAAGCCTTTTAAAAGGGTTTTTCATATTAGACCACCAGTCAGATCTCCTACGTCACCTTGGAGTCTAAATTTGTTGTTATCTAAATTAATGTTGCCCCTTTGAACCTGCCTCTTCTTGCCCATTAAAATTTTTGTCCTGGAAGACTCTCTTTTGGTAGACATTACTTCCGCTAGGCGAGTATGTGAACTTAAGGCTCTCTCCATCAAGCACTCTTATTTGATCTTACACTCTGCCAGAGTTTCTCTTGAACTAATTCATCCTTCCTCCCTAAAGTGTGTTCTATTAACAATATTAATCAGTCCATTGAATTACCCACTTTCTTCAAAAATCACTCCAACAAAATGGAGTATATGTTGCACAAATTAGATGTTCACAGACAACTAAGATTTTACTTGGATAGAACAAAAGATCACAGAAAAACTGATCAACTCTTTGTGGCTTTTGCTGATAGCAGGAAAGGACTAGCAGTTACCAAAAGAACTCTTTCTAAGTGGTTAACGGATTATATAATCTATGTCTATGATTCTTCAAATCAAACTCTTTTGCACAAACCCAAAGGACATTCCACAAGGTCAGTGTCTACATCTTTGGCTCATGCAGCCCGCCTACCACTAGACTCTATTTGTGCGGCTGCTACTTGGTCTAAGCCACATACATTCATTTCTCATTATAAGGTAGACAAGGCTTCTAGGGACAGGGCAACCTTTGGTTCCACTGTGCTCAAGAACGTCCTTCCGTGAGTTCCTCAGGAACAAGGAGCTAGGACGCTACCCATGTGTAAGAACAAGCGGCGAGATTGAACACTATCACATATAGAAGTTATGTCCTTACCATAACGCTCCATGTGGAGTGTTCATCTCGCCTTTGTTCTTACATTCCCACCCTCCCGCCCTTAAGAAGAACGTTCTTTTGATGCCTGGCCGGGAGCATCCTGCTACTGCTTGCAGATGTTGTGTACATAGTTGGCATATATATATATATATATATATATATGTCTATTTGTTCTTTCTATATATAGTTATGTATAGACTCTTATTTCTGTGCATATGTGATGTAAGCATGAATGTGCTCTCTCTGGAGATTGGTTTGCTTGCAAACTAGATCTGAGGTAAAGGCAGAGGGGGATTGTGGGTATTAGATTGTCTCAAGCTTCTTCTCGATGCAGAGCTTGCAAGAGGCCGGCACGGAGCCGAGGATCGGCTCCGAACCCATGTGTAAGAACAAAGGCGAGATGAACACTCCACATGGAACGTTATGGTAAGGACATAACTTCTATTTACTTCTGTTTCCAGACACTAGTCCTAGACATTGTCTACTTTGAGCTGAAACAGAGATAATGGAGTCATAAACAAGTTCCACTTATTTTCTTAGAGTTTGCAAGTTAACCCCGTATATTCCAGCCTTTAACCATCAAACACATACATTTGCATAGGCATGTTGTTTATACACATTCTGCTCTTTTCCAGCAGGGTGCACTGTGGTTACGATCTTGAAGCTCAGTACAGAACATATAGTTTTCTTACATTTCTAAGGCAAGTATACAAATCTTATTATTATTTACAAATGACATAGAATTATGTACATAATTCTATCTACCTGGGCTGGCAGCCTTCACATTTTCTATACCAAACCCTTCACTTTGCAGGCACTTCATAACTTCAACTTCTGTTTTTTTTAACTTCTACTTTACTAATCTTCTTTTCTTCATTCCCTGTTTGTGATATTTTTTTTATTGTGAAGGTTTCCATTTCTGGATGCCTTTGACTGTGTTACTCTTCAAATATCTGTGGGGGCTGCCTTCTTTATATTGATTAGTTTGGCTTTCACCTTTGCATAAATATTGCGCAATATCATATCGCTTTCTTTCCCATGTCCATATTTATTTTTTATACTTTTCAAAAAAAGTCTCTAGGTTTTGTTGTTTATATTTTCACAGTTTCTCAGATGCTTCTTTTTCCAAACAGATCAAAGTTTCTTGGTTTGTATACTGTTTTTCACAAGTCTGTTGTATTAATTAGCACAATTTCTTATCTGAGGCTTCTGACAGTTTTTCTTGTGGAAATATTTTTCTTTCCTCTAATTTCTCTGTCTTTTTGTGTATATCTTGTGTCTGGTAATTCTGGGCTTTTTGCATAATAGTAACAATACATAATTTCTTTCTTATCCTCAATAGTCCACTCTGTCATCTTTATGGCTGTTTCGCCTCAGTTTTTATGCTCTCTGTGGACTGCTACTTTCTTCTATAACAGAAAAGGAGGTGAATACTCCAGAAAATTACTTTATTAAGCGCTTTCAACAATTTTTTTATTTTGCTTTATTTTATTTTATATAAAAAGCAGCTTTCAGTTTTAAAATACTAGACAAAGAGGTGGTTTCTTTCTGACCAGGGTGTACAGTGGCATTAGTTCTTAACTGCCATCTAAGCTCCTAATATTACAAAAAATTATCCACTGGCCCACCTGATCAATAACTAAAAATTTGAATCTATGAAACAAGTTTTTTTTTTTTTTTTTTTATATGCTTGTATAGTGCGTTCCTTCCATCCTTTTTCTTAATGTCGTAGTGGTGTTGATAAACCCTTTTCCTCAGACTAAGCTTAGTCTTACCTATGTAGAATGCACTGCAGTGGTCGCAAAGAGGGCCAAGTACATTACCACAATAAAATTTCCTTGGAAAATCAATCTCACCATAACCTTCTATCACCACAGATGTCCCTTCCCAAATGTATGGGCACTGGGAACAATGGCCATATTTAGCCATCCTTCCATGTCGCAAGTCCCTCACTGGTCTTTCCAGTAGAGTCTTAACACCCAAGTCTTTATTGTACACAATGGTAGGCCTTTTACCCATAACCTCCAAATGTTCATGTTCCACCCCAAAAACCCTCCAGTTCCTTTGGATAATAGATTTCAACCCAAAGAAATCATTATTGTATGTCAAAATGAGGGCTCTGCCATACTCGTGCACACCTTCCTCTCCATTTGGATAACTTAAGTACCACCTTATCCTTAGATCCTAATAGCGGTGTAAAATGGCCTGTCCTTTTTTTCTCATTAACTCCTGATAAAATGTCCAACAAAAAAGGGTTCAAGATATCCTCTCAAATTAAACATATTCATGACTTTTCCCCCCTTCCAGTTGAAATTCAGTATCCTCTATGACTATCCTGGCCAGTTTTGCATACTGTCCCTTCACAAGGGCCTTCTTCTGTTAAATATACTGTCAATAGGTAAAACAGAATCAGAGTATGTAGGTTTACGATAGATTGTTGATTCAAAACACTTAATTTTATTTTTCTAATAGTAATATCAAGAAAATTTACTGAATCAGTCTCAACATCCATCATGAACTTCAAAAAGTCAGTAGTCGTCCATAAAACACCCAGCTATCCTTGAATTTAGAATTAATGACAAATTTGGTCTTCCACTAGGCAAGAACTGCATTATCAAACATGGGGGTGACCATTGCAGTACATTCTACAGGTAAGCTTAGTCTGAGGAAAAGGGTTAATCAACACCTTTGACATTAGGGGAAAAGGATGGAAGGAATGCAGTATACAAGTGTGTGTGTGTGTGTGTGTGTGTGTGTGTGTGTGTGTGTGTGTGTGTGTGTGTGTGTGTGTGTGTGTGTGTGTGTGTGTGTGTGTGTGTGTGTGTGTGTGTGTTTGTGTGTGTGTGTATATGTATATATATATATATATATATATATATATATATATATATATATATATATATATATATATAAAAACGTTTCATAGATTCAAATTTTTTGTTATTGATCAGGTAGACCTAGGGCAGAGATGTGGACCAGTGGATGATTTTTTGAATATCAGGAGCTTAGATGGCAGTTAAGAACTAATGCCACCGTATACCCTGGTCTGAATGAAACCACCTCTTCGCCTAGTATTTTAAAACTAAAAGCTGCTTTTTATTTAAATTAAAAAATAAAACAAAGATGTTAAGTTGTCAATCTCGCCTTCATTCTTGCTTGATGGGTTCGGAGCCGATCCCTCGGCTCCGACTCGGCACTTGCTAAGCTCGAGAGTCATTTTTACCAGCTCGAGGCAGCCCCATATCCCATGATGCAAGGCGGTAAGTACCCAGATCTCGTTTGCTGCTTCGCTTATGAGGTCCTCCTTTTACCAGCTCCTGGTAAGTGATTACTTTTTCGCTATTTTAGCCCCTTTTAAACTTAAAAACCCCTTATTGTTAGTTTTTATTTAGTTTTAATCTGTTCTGACAGAAATTTGTCTGTCTCTTATTATTTTTTTAGTCAGACTTTACCCATCCCATCCCCCCCCTGTTAGGGTGTGTGTGTGTGTTGGTACTTATACCTTTTTGGTATATTTAAAATTAAAGGCTTTGACTGGTGTGTGTGTGTGTTTTGTGACACCATGTCAAAGAAAGGGTCTCAGGCTTTAAGAAGTGTGACTCGTGCTGTCAGAAGATGTCTCTGACAGACGGTCACACTTCTTGCCTTTATTGCCTGGGCCCTCTTCACCTGCAGGACTCCTGTGCTATTTGTCATTCTTTCAGCCAGAGAGTCCTGCAGGAAAGAAGAAACAAGCTTATACTCAGGGGCCTTCTTAAGCCGGAGGGCTCTCCGGCTAAGTCGGCTCCACCTAAGACTGTCAAGTCTTCCAAAGCCCAGGCTTCTGTGTCAAAGCCTGCGGCCTCGGCTCCGACTCGTTCTGAGTCGAGATCGGCTCCGGCTGGAGCCGATTCTAGCTTAACCAAGCCTTCGGCACCGATGGCTATCGGTGCCGATTCTGCATCGACCACTTCGGTGTCAGCTCCGATCGGCTCCGACCACCATGTGGCACAGGCTTCGATGTCGGCTCCGATCGGCTCCGACACCGTTATTTTAGTGGCTGTATCGGCTCCGGCTGGAGCCGATGCATCGAGGCTACCTGTCGGCTCCGATAAGTTGTCGGCTCCGACAGGGTCTATAGTTACATCGGTTCCGATGGCTTCTTCCAGGAAGAGGTCGAGGTCTCCTTCCTTGGAGCCGATACTTTCGGCTCCGGCTTCACCTCTCCTTTCGGAACGGAGCCATCGGAGCCGATCTTCAAAGTCATCCAGGCTTTCTGACCATGACTTAGAGAGAGTGGTCAGTAGATTACTTAAGTCACAGGCACTGGCCCAAATGTTACATAGTCCGTCTCAACAGACGACTGTTGGTCCACACCCCGTTACAGTTCCTCCTTCAACTCTACCCCAGAGCTTGGAGTTGGAGTCTTCGGAATGGTTACTGCTACGGCTGGAGGACAGATACCCCTTCTGTTCCTTCAGCCTCTACTCTTATCTCCTCTTGAGACCTTCCTTAGAGGGATTCGTGGTCGGGCTTCCATGGTCTCCTCCGAGGGGGTGAGTGGCATCGGACCCTTGTCCGAACCCGCTCTTCCCCTTGGAGCCTCGGCCTTGGTGAGTTCGGCTCCGACATCTGCCTCGGAGACTTCCCTTTCGGTGGTCCCTGGAGTTCCTAGTTCTTCGGAACGGGTTCTCTCGGACCTGCCTGGGAGGGAGCATTCGAGGTGATGAAGAGTGTGCTGGCCACTGGTATCAGTCAGCAGTCTGTTCCCTTAGCTCCTCCCTCTATAGTGCCTGTTGACATCTCTGCCACTTCTCTTGCTACAGGACCCAGAGATCCTCCGCCTCAGGTTTCCCCATTGGGAATTTCCCCCTCTTCCGAGGATTCTCCTGATGTTTCGGGAGATCCTCCTAGGAAGAGGACTTGTAAGAGGAAACATGTAGACTCCCCCGAGTCTGTCACTTCAGATACTGACTTTGATGAGTCAGAGGGATCCCCTAGATCCCCCTCTGAGGATGTCTCCTTCTCAGACATCCTAGAACTCCTTAGAGGGGAAACTGGCCCACCAACAATCCCTCTGAGGATGAGTCAGTATACCTAGAGGCATTTGGATCTCGGCCCTCCACCTCCTGGGTGTCTCCGCCTTCGACCCCTTATGCAGGTTATTGCCCGAAAGGCGTGGGCAGCTCCTGACTCTGTAGAGCCAGTCCCTAGGAGGCCTTCAAAATTTATCACTGCCCCGTGTGACAAGCAATTCCTCACTAAGGGTGTCCCCGCTGATGCCATGGTGGTGGCTGCTGCCACCAAGAAGGAACTTGCAGATCCTTCCGCACCCGTCCATCCTCCTAATAAGGACTCTAGGACCATGGATAGGTACGGTAAGCGGATGTTTTCCTCAGCGACCTTTGCTATGCGTCGCTGAATTACCTATGTCACTTCACCAGACTCCAGAGGGATATCCTTAAGGAGCTGGGTGAAGTAGTACAGGATCCTACAGCTGCAGGAGCTCAAGAAAAAATTGCTTCGCAGCTAGGAACCCTTAATTCCATTGCAAACTCCTCCATGCGGCTAATATCATATGCTGCTGATGGATGCCAGTAGAGCCGCAGGTACAGGTGTGGCTCTTAGACGCCAAGCCTGGATGCGGCTATGTGATTTTGCAGATCCCTTCAAGGCGTCCTTCACAAATTCTCCCTTTGATGGGTCAGCTTTGTTTGGCCCTCAGGTGAAGGAAACTTTGACCAGGTGCGAGCAGGATGGCAAGACTCTTTCTGCTGTAGAGTCCGTTTTCCACCCCTTCTAGACCTTACCCCAAAGGACAGAAAGGTGGAAAATGTGGTTCCATAAATCCCAAGGAGTCACGCCGGATTCACGTGGTCAGTTTACCCCTAGAGGCAGAGGGGTAACAACAACAGACGCCGCTCTAGAGGCAGAGGGGTCCAAAACCAGGGAAACAGAGAGCCTCTCTCTGACAAGCCCTTTCAGCATCCCTGAGATGTTGCCCGGCTGTCCCTCCTTGGAGGCAGTCGGGGAAGATTATCACTGTACCCAGAAGCCTGGCATTCCCTCACTCAAGACAGATGGGTACAGTCGATCATATCCAAGGGTTACATAATTCCTTTCGAGGAAAGTCCTTTCCCCTCAAATTCCCTTCCAGATGTACCACCGGTCTAAGGGAAATTGCAGAGTTAGAAGTCTCAAAACTACTGCAAAAAAGAGCCATTCAGCCAGTTACAACAGACCATTCAGAGCCTGGAATCTACTCAAGGTTCTTTTGGTCCCCAAAAAGACGGGAGACTGGAGACCAATATTGGATCTCAGCAGACTCAACAAGTCTGTGAGGAAGACAAGATTCCGAATGGTCACTCTTCAGTCAATTCTGCCCTTCTTACAGAAGGACAACTGGATGTGCTCAATAGATCTTCAGGATGCGTACTATCACATCAAAATTCACAGACACTCCAGGAGATTTCTCCGCCGGCTGGGGTCCAGTCATTTCCAGTTCAGAGCCCTGCCCTTTGGTCTCACTACAGCCCCCAGAGTGTTCACCAAATGCATGGCAGTGGTCACGGCTCACCTGAGACGTCAAGGATTCCAGGTGTTTCCGTATCTCGACGACTGGCTCCTGTCAGCCACCACCAGGCATCAGCTTATACAAGCCAGGGATTACACAATAAATCTTTGTTCTCATTTGGGCATCTCGATCAACTTCGAAAAGTCATCCTTATCGCCCTGCCAGTCTATTACCTTCATAGGTGCAAACTTAAACACTGTTCGGATGTCAGCTACCCTTACAGATCAAAGAGTTTCAGACATTCAGAGTCATGTCAGGATCATTCTGGCCAACAAGAAAGTACAGGCCAGAATGGTTCTAAAGGTATTAGGCCTCATGGCTGCGGCCATTACTCTTCTTCCCCTGGCTCGATTCTACATGCTCCTTCTTCAGTGGATGCTGTTCACACAGTGGTCGTACCAACAACTTCCTATGCGTCACCAGATTCTGGTAACACAGACTTGCAAAGATCATCTTGCTTGGTGGATCACATCTCCTCAGGTTCACCAAGGCAGGTACTTTGTACCCCCATCCCCGATAGCCACTGTCACCACGGATGCCTCCCTGATCGGGTGGGCGGTCATTATCAGGGCAGCATGGTTCATGGGACATGGCAGCCGTTCGAGTACCATCTGCACATAAATGTCCTGGAGATGAGAGCAGTGCTTTTAACGTTGCAAGCCCTCAACGACTTTCTTCCCGTAGGGACAATTGCAGTCCACACAGACAACATGTCTGTAGTTTGGTATATCAACAAACAGGGCGGAACCAAGTCCTACCCCTTGTGTCGAGAAGCGCTCAGACTATGGCAATGGGTGATCTCCTCTCATCGGTTTCTGGTAGCAACACATATCCCTGGGAAAACCAACATTGTAGCGGACAGATTGAGCAGAGCTATTCTCATGCCTCACGAGTGGTCTCTCAAGCAATCTATAGCGGAAGAGATTTTTCTGGAATGGGGTCGTCCATGTTGCGATCTTTTTGCTACTCCCCAAAACAGCAAATGTCCAGACTTCTTCTGCCTCTTCCCTCTACCAGGCCATCCCCCCAGAGACGCTCTGACCCAGGATTGGCCCCAGGGACTTCTTTATGCCTTCCCTCCATTTCCTCTGATCCCTCAGGTTATCCAGAAAGCTACCGTTTTGAGAGCCAAATTGATTCTCATTGCCCCTTACTGGCCTCGACAAGTTTGGTTCCTGTTCCTCCATCATCACCTTTTGCTGCAGCCGTGGCATCTGGACCCAGTGGCAGATCTTCTGATTCACCAATCGGGTCAGCTGCACCGGTCTATCCCTTCTCTCAACCTCACAGCATGGTTGCTCCACTTCCTTCCTTAGCCAGGCTTCCTTTGATCTCTAACCCAGTTAGAGACATCATAGTAGCTTCGTTAAAATCCTCTACCAGGAGGATTTATACAAGCAAATGGAAACGTTTCTCTTATTGGGCTAAGGCCAAGAATATTGATCCTTTCACTGCCCCTGTTCAGGCAGTCCTGGACTTCTTAGCAGAGATTTTTCATGCAGGCTCCTCTTCTTCCACAGTCAGAGTTCAATTGGCTGCTATCTCCAACTTTCATGTCGGGATAGCAGATCATAATATTATGTCCCATAGGCTCTACAGGGCCTTCTTGAAAGGAATTTTCCTACTAAAGCCTCCAATCAGGAATCCTCCTCCTCAGTGGGATCTAAATTTAGTGCTGACATCCTTAATTCTTCCCCCCTTCGAGCCAGCTGTTTCTTGTTCCCTGAAATTTCTTTCTTGGAAAACTTTATTCCTAGTGGCTATTACATCGGCCAGGAGGGTGTCTGAACTTCATGCTCTATCGGTTCGACCCCCCTATTTGGTTTTTCACAAAGACAGAGTATCTTTGAGAACTAATCCAACCTTTTTGCCTAAGGTCGCTTCAAAGACCAATTTGAATCAATCCATTGATCTCCTGTATTTTTCCCAAACTATTCAGACAGAGCTGAACAAAAGCTACATTATCTTGATGTCCACCGTCAACTTAGATATTATTTGGACAGAACAAAAAATTTAGAAAATCTGATCAACTTTTTGTTTCCTATGCGGATAATAAAAAAGGCCTTCCTGTTTCTAAAGTGACTTTGTCCAGATGGCTTTCTTCGGTCATCTCTGAAATTTATCTGCTCAGGGGAAAACAGCTGTGCTCAAAACCTAAAGCACATTCAACTAGGAGCTTAGCTACTTCTACAGCCTTTCAAGCTAGACTTCCTTTAGACACTATTTGTGCAGCGCCACTTGGGCCACTCCTCACACTTTTGTTTCCCATTACAAATTGGACTTGGCCTCCAGGGACAGAGCCAGCTTTGGCTCTACAGTCCTCAAGAGTCTGTTCCATTGAGCCACCCAGGATAGAGGTGCTAGGGACGCGGTCCCATCAAGCAAGAATGAAGGCGAGATTGACAACTTAACATTAAGAAGTTATGTACCTACCATAACGTTCCATGTTAGTTGTCTTCTCGCCTTCTTTCTTCGACCCTCCCTCCTTCCCCTGGCCTGGACAGACCTTGTTATAAGAAATTATTATGCTGAAGACTTTTCAGACCTGGTCCTTCTTCCATCCTGTAAGTTTTCTTTCTTCCTTTGGGAAGTGTTTTTTGCTTGGTGCTATTGCCCTTTGTCATCAAACGAGATCTGGGTACTTACCGCCTTGCATCATGGGATATGGGGCTGCCTCGAGCTGGTAAAAGTGACTCTCGAGCTTAGCAAGTGCCGAGTCGGAGCCGAGGGATCGGCTCCGAACCCATCAAGCAAGAAAGAAGGCGAGAGAAGACAACTAACATGGAACGTTATGGTAGGTACATAACTTCTTATTTTTTAAGCAAGTACTTTTTTATGGTTTACTGTCATTTGTGTGAACGACATTCTGTTGGCATGTATGCTGCCGAAAATCAGAATGTTGTGCACAAAATGAAAATAGTATGGGATAGTCAAAGACACTTATGTGAATGCAGTAGTGCATTCGCATAAGTATGTTTGACTGTATGTACGGAGATCGTGGTACAGTGGGGATTGGTAATTCATCCCTATCCCCACTGTAGTGCGATCTCAGAGTTGGAATATTTTAGTAGCAGGGGGTGTGAGGAGCGCAGGGGGGCTTGCCCCCCTGCAAAAATGTGATATATCGTATAGGAGTTTGATTTGCATCAGCTCCTATATGGCTATCACGTGATATTTTTGGTAACAATGTCGACTCAAATGTGTCGATCATTTGTGTCGACATTGTGTAGGATTGAAGAGTTGGGTTTCGGTGTTTATTTTCGTTATTGCGAACGGCAAATGTTTTGCCTTTTGCAATAGTGATAGTAAACCCTTTTTTATATATCACTGGTAATGGTTTATCTAGTTAGGAATGTATTTTATGTGTTCACTGGTTGTTTATACTTAATTTGTTGTAACATCTGTTTTTAAGGTTTTAGGTGGTGTGTGGTACTAGCTTAAACAGTCTCTCTGGTGACTGACTGGGGGGATGGGTTTGGTTAATTGATTACAATATAAAAGTGAGTAGTTGTTGTGAAGGGTTGCTCTGAAGAAGTCCTGTTGTACCAAGGATGAAAGCACTTAATAAAGAGGTTTTGTGGACTTAAGCTCCAAAGTCTTCACCTCCTTTTTTGTTCTTCAGTTTGTGGTATTTTTATTTACCTTAGTTTTTCTTGTACAGCAGAAGGTCCATCCTTCCCTTGGGCCTGGCCCCATTGTAGGAATGTTTCTCTATTTTGAGGATTCTACACTGTCATTTTTTCGAGTCCTGGCACCAGTGCGCGTATCAAGATTGTGCACTTTTTTATCCTGTCTTGTGCACCCAGATACCTTTTTAAATTTTTGACCTACTTCTATCCACAGTATATGCTATATAAATACAGCCTATATATATATATATATATATATATATATATATATATATATGTGTCATCTTGGTGAGATTTTGTGAAAAACAGGGTTCATCTCATGAAAGTACTCGCCAAGACTTGAAGATGAATTCAATTTCAGCAAAACTATCCTCCTTTGCTTGCTGACTTATCTCCCCATTTGCACATATCTGACTTAATTTCTGTCTAGTGAAAACACTTCCTTCTGTTAGCATGATTACTCAAACTCTTTATACTTTCCCCGTTTAAACCAATCAAACCCATTTTTGAATTGATTTGACTGACACACGCCTAAGTTTGAACTTCCAGCTTTTCTGAAGAATTTGTCTTCACAAGATTTAGTATACTTACAGTACTATTTGATGCTTTTTGATTCAACTTTGAATCCTTGTAGTGAATGAGTTTATCTACTGTACATATTTGTATTTATTGCTATAGTTGTAATACAGTTTACTACTATAGTCTAATAGAATTCTCACTATACTATTTGATGTTTTTGATATTGACAGGATTACCTTCTTTGTATTGAACTGTTTGCTCTTGTACTGTGTTTGCTTGATTTCTGCTGAACATATTTATTTGTGTTCACTGCTATATATCTTTTGTCCTTATGTAACACATCTCAACAAGTTGTTGTTTTTCTCCTCATGCTACTTGTTTTTTGATATTGATGTGACTACCTTTTGTGTATTAAACTGTATCAATTGTGGTATATTTCCT
This sequence comes from Protopterus annectens, assembly GCF_019279795.1. Classification (NCBI taxonomy): domain Eukaryota; kingdom Metazoa; phylum Chordata; order Ceratodontiformes; family Protopteridae; genus Protopterus; species Protopterus annectens. The sequence continues at coordinate 938,703,873 of NC_056744.1, read as the reverse complement.
TGTTAATGTGGAGCTTTTCTCCCCATGCCTTCACTGAAAAATTGGCTCTTTTTGGCACAGTGGACTATCCCGGTAAACAAATGCAAATAAATACATACATAAATAAATATTTACAGACAACTCAGCTTCCATCTTGACAGAACAAATCTTTTAGAACTTCTGATCAGCGGCTCATTTCTTGTGAAGGTAAAAAAAAAAAAAAAGGGACAAACTATGTCAAAGCAGTCTATTTTCAAATGGCTCTGTCATGGTATTACCTTCTGTTATACCAACCACAACAAAACTGTTCCAGACAGGCTCAAGGCTTATTCTGCCAGGGCATTGGCTTCATCACTGACTTTTTGGAGATGGTTAGATTCTAGAAATAGTCTAGAAGCAGAAACTCTGTTCTCTGTACACACTTTTACAAAGCTCTATAAACTAGATTCCTGCTGAAAGTCTAGGATAGGTTTTCCAAGAACCTTTATCCAGGGGCTTTACTGGATCCTCATCCTTCCTTGTCCCAGTCAGGTTAAGCTCTGGTATTCTACCCATGCAGCTTAGGTTACTGTAGCAGTGATCCATCTGAAGAATATAGTACAGTTGTGTAAGAAAACTTACCGTATTAGTAGATGTTCATATAATCGCTGCTGCAGTAGCCGCTTTCTCCCTCCACCCCCTTTATTTTTTATGTTCTTCATGCCTAGATGTGGACATTTATTATTTTCCTAGCATTGTCCTCCTCAGGGCTTTAGCCTCTCTCTTTCTATTGGCATGAAAGCACTGAAAGGATTGGCACCCAAACCTGTCTTTTAGTCAGCTCAGCTCAAGCTGTCTGATGGTTTGGGTTTTCAGAATGTGCCTCAAAACTTTGGAAGCTGGTCATCTATTGGATCCTTATCAAGATGTAACCAATATAGCTTAAGTTACTGCAGCAGTGATCATTCAAACATCTTTTATGGTAGGTTTTATTTACACAACTGTATTATGCTAACACTCCATCTTAGAAACCCTGAGTCCTATATCTTCATGCATAAAAAATGAACTCTGTTGGTTAAAAATGCATTTACGTCTTAACTTGTGGGGTGTGGGGGTACACCATCAGACTAGTATGACCACACAGATACTGAGCATGAACTCCTCATGTTTAGTAAGGGGGCGTGCATGTGGAACCTTTGATCTAGTGCATGTGGGACCTAACAGTGAGGAAAAAAGTCACATAAATGTGGAAGAGGTCATGGCAGTAGCCTCAACACTAAAAGCTTTCAAGCAGATTTGAGTGCAGGGAACTCACCAAATTTTTAGAGACCATACCATGTTGATATGACACACAAAAAAATGAAGGAGCAGTCTACTCTTGCATCTTACATAGGTTAGCTGAGCAAGTATGTGTGAGGTGGCCTAGCAGTCAAGTTCAAGCTTCAGGGCAGCTTACTTTACCTGTCAATAAAATGTCATAGTAGACATGGCTAAGTAGATCCACACCAATAGATGTGAAACGGGGAAACCTTCCTGGATTGAAACACCACTTTGTTTCTTACCAGAAGAAAACCTTTTTTGCTTTCCCAGGAAAAAAGGCAGTCGAGAAAGTTTTGTTGCAGACCAGCAGATCCAGCAGCTTGGAAAGCAGATCACCCTAAACTGGAAGGCTCTATTCCTATACAGTTTTCCTTCCATATCTCTGATCTCTCTGATATTATTGAAAGTCAAGTGGAGCAGGCCCAGATTTATGCTCATGGGCCCCCTTTTGGCTCCGACAACACTGGCTTTCCCTTCTGCTGAGTTTAGCAAGGAGGATTCACAAGTGTTACCTCAGCATGTGGAACTCTTGGCCCAGAAGAAAGTGTCCCTGATGTACACTAACTTGACTATCCTAAGACTGGCAATTTGGATATGTTAGCCTTCATCTCAGCCAGGAACATGTTTTCAGAGGAAGTGCTAAATATTAGAGAAACTAGGAGGCCTAATGCAGAACCTACCTGTGGTGCCTTTATAGGGACAAGCACCTTAACATGGGTAGAGGGTCATTGGCATTGGATTACCTGTCGGACCTTTACAGGTCCATTCTTACATAACCTTGGGCCCTTCTTTGCGTTCCCAAGTGCCAGTAAAGGGGGTGCTACATCTTAAACTATGGTAGAAATCATTCTAGCATGGAGCCTTAGTTATGTGTTAGAGAAACTAATTTTGGCTGCTTTTTAAGCACCTGCTTCAGCTTCTCTCAAATTCTTTATTTATTTATTTTATTTAACATTTGTTGACCAGGCTAGTCTAGCTGGATATATGTCCATTTTCAGTAGAGGCCCGGGGAGAAAAGCACCAAAAGAACAAATAATTTAAACAAATTACAGTTACAAGGCATTTAGGTTCATTAACAGATACATTATAGAGTAGATAAGCTAACAACACAGATAAAATACCACTTCCCTTATTTACAGGATTGAAAAGAAAAACATTTTTTTTTGTCCTGTCTTGTCCTGGAAGGCACTGTTTTTGGTGGCTGTGACTTCAAATCAGTCTACCGTCTTATGTTCTTTAATCCCTAAAATATAGAACTGGGTGGGGTGAGGGGGACATGTCCAGACAGTTGAGATTTTATTTGAATAAAGCAAAATAATTCAGGAAGTCATACTTGTAACCTTTACTGAGGCAGTGAGGGGAGGCTAGTAAACAAAAACAGACTTTGTCTATTTGTCTAAATCCTGTGTACATTATATATTAAAACTGTGAATTGCTGCCAGATTTGAGACTTGCTTAGTCATTTAAAAATAAAGTTTTGAATTAAGCAGTGCGTATTCTGAGAGCTTCAGTGTTTTCACAGCCACTTGTATTCCAGTTTTGCTGCTAGAGTCTTATGTTATGCTTATTTACCTGCTTAAAGTTACATTCCATTGCCTTTCTCTTCCCCTGTTCTTTGCATCTGTCCCCACTGGCACATTTAGCTGACGATTCTGAAATTCTAAACTTTCTGGGGTCACTGACCTGAAGATCAGAGTCATAGGATTCGAACTACAGTGCTGACTTTATTTGTATAGATTCCTGTCCCTATCTATGCCAATGTGTGTGTATCAGCTTGATTTTTTTCCCCCAACTGTTCCAGTCTTTTCCTGTTGTGATTTTAAAAGGCTATGTTTCTGGCCTGCTCCCCTTATGGTAGTCTAACTTGCCCCCCCCCCACACACACACACACCTTTTTCATTGCTATTATCTGCTGCGTAAGATGATTATTACTTTTCCCACTCATTGTTTTCCATAGATCCATCTGAGTGTCCTCCCAACCCCTTGTACACAGCACCTTTGTAGCAAACCCAGTAAAGGACCTGACATAATGGATATGCACTTTCCCAATTTCTCCATAGCTAGTTTGGTGGATATAGGTATATTGAGACCAATTAACAATGGTCTAATGTTCATTTAATCCTCAAATAAACAAATACACTATGTGAGAGATGTACATACACTGCTGCATAACCACTCATAACAACAATCTGGTTGTCAGAGATATATATACTACATCCACCACACACATTATGCATCCCACACACAAACCTGCTTATGCTGAGGCACTTCTTCCAAAACCACAAAGACCTCCCAGATATTCCTCCTTCAAAAATTATCTTCAGCAAACTGGGAAGCCCTCAACAGAGGCAATACCTAACACTGCACATATACCCATACCCAGTGGACCCTCCACTACCAAGCCTGTAAGCAAGCCAATGTGTTATCTGGGACTCTAGTTGTAGAAGATAGCATTGCATGACATACTGATGCCTCTCACCAGGCTGAAGAAGGAGAAAGAGTCAGTTGCTTGTCAGGGGCCTGCCATGATCCACCAAGTTATGTATACACTCTAGTCATTGCAACATAGGTACCAGTAGGATTTAGTCCATGGCAGATATAATTGACCTGAGACATATCTCCATAGACTATATGAACAGAGAGATTGTAGAGCTCTCGGTCTGTGCCACAGGCTGGTATGTGCTTAGCATTGTGCAACATTCTTCCTTCAAGGATGATGCTACAATATGAACAAAAGGTGATAATTGACTTAGTTTTTGGTGTCATTCTTTGGGGATATAGTATTTGTCAGTATGGGAAGAAATGTTTAACAGATGCCATTGGTTTTGCCAAGGATGGTCTGCACGTATCCACTTTAGGATTTTGAATATTGGCTAAAATCTTCTCCATCATAGAGCCTTGGTTAGGCAATGCGAAAATGATAAACCTTCCAACGTAGCAAAATCTACCCAGTGAAGTCTAAAGGTATAGCTGCTCAGTACCAGGCGTCTAAGCAAGAAGCTCCATTCCCTATAATCTCTCCTCACCTTGAAGAATGCAGACATCTGTGCAGGTTCTGAGTCGTGGTTTAAAGCTGCAGAGAATACTCCAGCAGAAGAAGAAATGGTCAGCTTATGCCTTCCTTTGCTGGACAGATAAGTTCCCTTTGGGGGGAAAAAACTTCCATTTTCTCAAATTTCTTGATGTTTTATTATTTTGCTCTTCAGGAAAATTGTTTTAAAGCTGTGTTTTAACTGTCTCGAGACTGTATCTTAAACACAGCACTAATCTTTTTCTGTCAGTTTGAAAGTAGTATTAACTAACTCAAAACATGTTTTCGTTGGAGAAATTATGTTTTATGTTTCCTTGGGAGGGGGCTGTGACATAGTGTTTGAAAAGGCTTTTTACTATGTTTTTTGTGTATTTTTTAAATATTTTTTTGTGGACTGGTAGTTTTACCAGCATTTGTTGCTTCTCTTTGCCAAGAAAGAGGCACCGTTTTTGACTTGACCATTTAAGCGACTACTGGTCTTATGGTTAATCCTTCTTCCAGCCACATTAAAAAAAAAAAAAAAAAAAAAAAAGGTAAGCAAATAACCTTTGCCACTACAGCAGATAGCAATTTGCTTCAGCCGCAGGTGGTTGACTCTGCTGTGGCCATTTGTTGTACCTTAGAACACTCTTCTTTTATTCCAGATCCCTCGACTGGGGTTAGCCACGTCCTCTGCAGTTCTTTAGCTGTTTGGATTACCATCAGTGGTCAAGGGAGAGCCACTCTTATTGCTTTTGTGAGAGGGAACAGAGGAGTTTTCCCTGATGTGCCATAATGCTGTGTCCATCACTGCGGAAGCAGCTACTGCTGTTAGGAACACGGTTGGCCCCATTTTTCCTTTCAAAAAGAAAACCAAGCATGTATGTTGTACTCCTTAAATTTCTTTAGACAGGTGTAGCTTACTGGGTCTGGCTCAGGGTTTAATTTAGGTTATTTATCCTTTTTGTAAAGTAGCTTCTAGTAAAATAGAGGGATTCCTCATTTCCTGAAGAGATTCAAGATTCTAAATCTGAACAGGAAGATGCAGGGACAGATTCAGTTTTTTCCTCAGATTTCTGATTCAGATTGAGGCATGCTCAATTTCTTAGTCTCCTTAAGGGGGGTTCTTTTTTCTGAGACCATTGCTAGAATGTGTCATTTGAGGATACTCAGTCCCTCAAAAAATAGTATGAGTTGTTACAGAAGGCTTTTCCAGAACCTACACCATTCCTCCAATTTACTCAGCTTTAGAGAATGTGTGTGTGTGTTTATGCCTGCAATTTTCTTGTTAGTTAACCAGTTGTCTGTAGTTCATAAAATTCCTAAGTCTTTTAAATGTTGTATGCGCCGTTCCAAACCTGTCCCAGCAGCTGTAGCCTTAGTTGATCCCACTACTGCTGAGCACTTGGTTAATTCCAATCCTACGCTTTCTGATAAGAATGAGGGGGTAATTATTGATAGGTATGGGGGGGAGGGTGTACTTCTGCAACATTGGTTTTCATTATTTTGCATGGTCAGGTTCCCATGTCAGTTTATGACAAATTGTGAAAGTGTGAGGAAATGTTTTATCTGCAGATGTTCATCATGCATACAGCTGCAGTCATAACAGATGGGTTTTCCTGCCGTCAGGCGGGTCCTCGGTCGGCCGAATTCCACAGTCTAGGTCCGGCGTCGGTTGTCGTCGCTTCTTCCCTGACGTCAGTGTGACAGGGGTATAAAAGAACCAGCTGACGCCATTTTCTTCAGTCTTTCTTGCCGCGCGGTGCCCGAAGCAGAAGCAGTTTGCAAGTGCCGGTCGGCCAGCTCCTGAGATTACGAATATTTTGCAACCGAAGTCTTCTTGAAAGCTAAGTACCCCGTTGGGGAAACTTTTCTTGCCTCAGACCGATGTCAGACAAAGTTAATAATTGCATTTCATGTGGGAAGCAAATACCGCATAAGGATTTTCATTCCCTCTGCATTCCTTGTGTAGGCCCAGACCACGACGTCTCGGCCTGTCGTTTTTGTGCTATATTCAACAGACGCACCATTAAGCGTCGGGTGGAGTTCGCCCAACACTATTTTGGCAAAAAATTTAATTACATTATGTCGTCAGATACTCCGACTCCAGTTTTGAGTAAAAGATGCAAAGATAAGGACCGTCATACGAGGTCCGCGGCTTCTACCGACACCACGGCAAAGCCGACTATAGGTGGTCCGGTTCTCAGTGAGGCGCCTACGCAGCCCCTGACTACCGACAACACTTCATTGGCGGTGTCTACTGTACCCGAGGTCGCAGGCTCTTCGGCCCACACCCCGACTACCGATACCGAAGCCACTCTTGGCGGTGAAACTCAGAGTTTAGACAGGTCTGCCACCTCTCAAGGTGTCTTCAGGCCTTCCTCTTCTTTTTCCATCAAGGCTTTCACTAAGTCTAAAGCAGCCATGCATACTAAAAGACAAGCTCCACAGGGCCCTTCTCAAGGCCCCATGCCTAAAAAGCAGATGCTCAAAATGGCTGAGGATTTGATTACTCTTATCAGGGGTTCTCAACCCCCCCCCCCCCCCGGACAAAAGGCCCAGAGTGGAGGAAGAATCCCCCTCCTCGGACCAGGCCTCCATTATTTCAGAGCATTCTGATGACCAGGAACCTTCATACTCCCCTTTTGAAGATTCTGATGCAGAGGAGTCCATTCCCTCTGTCTCCCCCCCCCCTGAGGATTACTCTTTTGGGGAAACCTTGCATGCCTTGAGGGAACACTTCCACTGGGAAGGCCAAGAGTACTCAGACTCCAAGAAAAGGCTTAGGGATTTTCTCTTGTTCCCTCAGCACAGGCCTCTGGCTATACCTCCTGTCTTAGACATTCTAGATGATGTGTATTCGGAGGCCTGCCTTAACCCAGACTCTTTACCTCCAGCCCCAGTCAAGTCTGACAGGTATTACCGGGTTCCTGACTCACACCAATTCCTATACAAAAGCCATGCGGCTGACCCAGAAACTATCTCACAGGGCCCCAAGGGAATTAAGGCTTCCACTGCTAAAAATCCATTACCTTCAGAGAGAGATTCCAGAGCTTTAGAAAGGTGGGGGAAAAAGGTATACACCTCGGCCACCTTAACCATGAGGGCATTAAACTGCCAGTTCCATATGTTAAAGTACCAACAGTTTCTGTTATCACAGCTGAGAAGCAAAATGTCACAACCTGAACAACCAGACTTGAAGGAGTTGCAGGATTTGATGCATAGTGCAGAACAAGTGGGTAAACATATCTTCCAATGTGGTTTTGATGCTTTAGAGGCCTCATGTAGAGCTGCTGTTACAGGATCAGTCATATGTAGACATGCCTGGCTCAAAGAGCAATCCTTACCAGATCATTTCAAAGCTAAATTACTAGATGCCCCTCTGCAAAAAGATGTATTATTTGGTGTTAAAGCTGAGGAGGTATTAAGGAAAATGGAGGAAAAGGCTAAATCAATGCAAACAGTGAAAGATTTCCTACAGGTACAACCTCCACGTTTCAGTAGAAATTGGCCTTCCAAAAATTGGTCCTTTCCAGCCACGGACAGACCCCATAGAGGTAGATACAGGTGCCCGAGGGGCAGAGGGCAGTCTCAAGGATCATTTAGAGGCAGACAATGGCAAGCACCTACACAGAGGTGGTGAGGATAGTTCACAGCCATTCAGAAAGCAGACCCAATGACTTCCCCTTTGCATGCCAAGCAAGGCTCAAATGGCAGCACCTTTAGGCGGAAAACTGGCATTATTTTCGAAAAATTGGCATATTGTCACAAAAGACAAATGGATCCTGGACATTATAGACAGAGGCTACAGATTCCATTTTCACACCCTTCCAAAAATGAGAGGCATGCCAAACCTGCCACACAATCAAAGGGCAGAGGCACAAAAACAAATTTCAGATCTCATGGACATGAAAGCTATTCAAGAGGTACCTGCACAAGAACAAGGTCAAGGTTTTTACTCCAGACTATTCCTGGTACCAAGGAAGGGAAAAGATTGGAGACCTATTTTGGACCTATCCATCCTAAACACATTTTTACTCGTGCCAAAATTCAAGATGCTCACATTACAGCAGCTTCTTCCCATGCTGGGCAAGGAGTCTTGGCTGGTAACATTGGACCTCAAGGAGGCATAACCTGCATGTCCCAATCAGACAAGATTGCAGAAGATGCCTCAGATTTCTTGCAGGGTTCAACCCATTATCAGTTCTCTGCATTGCCCTTTGGCTTATCTACTGCGCCCAGAGTATTCACGAAATGCCTGGCATCAGTAATTGCCTACTGCAGACTTCACGGGATACAAATATACCCATATTTGGACGACTGCCTGATCCAAGCGGACAGCAAGCACATACTTCTGAAACATCTGGCTTTTGTAATAATGTTTTTGAATTCTCTTGGATACACAGTCAACAAAAAGAAATCAAGGCTAATACCCTCTCAAACAATAATTTTCCTGGGTGCCAACTTGAACACAAACACCCAGATGGCCTACCTCACGCCAGAGAAACAGGGGCAACTAACTCAATACTTCAGAAAACTAGCAAATTTCACCAGGCTGACTGCAAGGAAAATCCTGCAGGCTCTGGGATTCATGGCATCTTGCATCCTACTAATCCCATGTGCAAAGCTGCATATGAGGAAACTTCAATGGTACCTGAAAAACCTATGGTCTCAACACAGCCACAGTTTGGAAACTAATACCACTGATTCCATGTCTTCAAAAGGAATTTCTGTGGTGGGCTCAAGCATGCCAAAGAAACACAGGTCTCCCATTCTGCAAGCCTCAAGCAAATCAAGTCATCACAACAGACGCCTCGGACTATGCCTGGGGGGTGCACATGACAGATCGGTGCATTCAGGGCAAATGGTCCCAAAAAGAAAAGCACCTACACATCAATCAAAAGGAAATGCTAGCAGTAATAAATGCTATTATAGCTTTCAAAAACTTTCTGCATCCAGGTCAGCTATTGATAAGGACAGACAACACCACAGTAATGTGGTACATAAACAAACAGGGAGGAGCCCATTCATACCCCCTATGCAGGCTGGCCATGTCTCTTTGGAACATGGCTCTGGAATTACAAATCGAACTTCAAGCACAGTACTTGCCAGGCAAGGAAAACACGCTGGCAGACAACCTAAACAGAAATATGACAGATCCACACGAATGGAAGTTGCATCCTCAAGTTTTTACAGAGATAATTCAAGCATGGGGAAGGCCAGACATAGATCTCTTTGCCTCCCAGAAAAATCACCAATTGGCAAAATTCTGCTCAAGGACCTTTCATCCACAGGCCTGGAGAGTGGATGCACTTTCTTTCAGTTGGACAACAATGACAGTTTATGCCTTTCCACCTCTTCCTCTGCTGCCCAAAGTTCTATTAAAAACCAGAGCAGACAGACCAAAGATGATTCTCATTGCTCCAGACTGGCCAAGACAACACTGGTACCCACTCCTGAGGAGCCTGACGCACTCCCCACCATGGATCCTACCTCTAATGCCACTTCTTCTGACTCAGCACAGCTTCAAAACTCTTCACAGTCAGCTGAAAACACTCAATCTGGCCGCATGGAAGATTCCTTAACTTCACAACAGACCCTACCCTCCAAGGAGGTGCAGGATGTCATTTTGGATGCCAGAAGGCCTTCTACTAGAAAAGCTTACTCCGCAAAATGGAAACGGTTTTGTGCGTGGAATTAGAAAAAGGGTCAGAATCCTGGAATACTGAATTTACCTCAAATATTACAGTATCTAGCTGAGATGCTAAGCAGTGGACTTTCATTCTCCTCCATCAAAATCCATGCCTCAGCCATTTCTGCAGAATACAACACTGATCCTCCTTTATTCTCTCACCCCCTCTTAAGACCGTTCCTCAGAGGGGCTAAGAATATAAAACCCCCAAGGAAACAACCAGTACCTGCTTGGGACCTCAATTTCATTCTAGAAAAACTGACCTTGCCTCCTTTTGAGCCAGCTGCCTCAACAGAACTGCAATATTTGTCATGGAAAACAGCCTTCCTTCTGGCTATCACCTCAGCTCTCAGGGTATCGGAACTACAAGCCCTCATGGCTGTGCAGCCTTTCATCATTTTCCATCAGGACAGAGTTTCCTTATGAACCAATCCGTCCTTTATGCCAAAGGTGGTATCCAGGGTAGCTTTGAATCAGGCTATCCACTTACCGACCTTTTACCCTAATCCTCAAAACAAAGGGGAGAGACTACTACATTCCTTGGACATCCACAGACAGCTGCGTTATTATTTGGACAGAACAAAGCCTTTCAGAAAATCAGAGCAACTCTGTGTCCTATGCTACAGGAACTCAAGGGAAGCCAATTTCCAAACAGACAATCTCAAAATGGATAGCCCACTGCATACGCTTTTGTTACTCTTTTCATGGTAAAACTGTACCTGCAGGCATCAGATCTCACTCCACAAGGGCCACAGCTACCTCTGCAGCTTTCCTCAGGGGGGTTCCTACCAAAGATATTTTGGAAGCAGCCACTTGGAGTTCTGTGCATACCTTCTCCAAGCACTATCACCTACCATTATACTCCAAATCTATAGCAGGCTTTGCCACTGCAGTCTTGCAGGGCATCCTGGCTCCTCCTAGTTCCACCTAGTGCCTACCACCCTTTTTTTAGCTTTGGGATTCTACCCATCTGTTATGACTGCAGCTGTATGCACGATGAACATAGTACAGTTTTGTACCTACCATAAATGTAGATGTTCGAGTGCTAATACAGCTGCAGTCCAGGTTTCCCTCCCTCCTTCCCCTCTTGGGGCAGGCCTAATGGCTAAACACCTCCTCATACAACCTGATTGGGGTATTCAGTTATGGTGTATTTGCTTGCAACTACTGTTTTTTGATTATATTGCATTGCATTATTACATAAATTTATGTATTGCCTTCCTTCTGGGGGCACCTGACATCTGGGGCAAGAAAAACTGAAGAAAATGGCGTCGTCTGGTTCTTTTATACCCCTGTCGCACTAACGTCAGGGAAGAAGTGACGACAACCGATGCCGGACCTTGACTTTGGAATTCGGCCGACCGAGGACCCGCCTGACGGCAGGAAAACCCATCTGTTATGACTGCAGCTGTATTAGGACTCGAACATCTACATTTATGGTAGGTACAAAACTGTACTTTTCTTCTTGTGAGGAAACTCTGCTTTAAATTTACTTTTTTTTTTTTTTTGCCTAGATCACTCTTCATTATTTGCAGTGCGTGTATCACTCTGTTGATATTTCTTCCAGAGCTGTGGCCACACTGGCACTGTTTTAAGGAGGTGTGCATGGCTGCAGTTTCAGAACATTTCAGATGTTGATAAAAATGAGGTTTTAAATTCCCCCTTGGAATAAAGGTTTAGTGTTGGGTCCCTCTGCTACACAGGTGATCAAAAAGTGTGATGAAGGGGGCGAAATCTCTTACACAAGCTGGTATTCCAACAATCAAACCTCTGTTTTGATTACCTCACACAAGGCTGTGTTCCTGGGTTGTCAGCTAGACACCTCTGTTCAGAGAGCTTTCCTTTCACAGGAAAAATCTATCCTCATTTACATCTGTTTCTGAGGTTTTCACTCAAATGTCTGTCACTGTGAGGGAGCACCTCAGGATTTTGGGTTTCATAGCATCTATGATTCTCAGGATACCCCTAGCAAGACTCCACTTGAGAAAAATACTGTGGTATGTGGAATCTCTTTTGTCCCAGTATCAACATCCATTTGTCAGGGGAGGAATCTTTTGGTGGAGACCACCGATATCCTTAAATCCTTTCCTGTCCCAAAGCAAGTCAGTCACCACAGGTGCTTTGGACTTTGCTTGGGGAGCAGTTTCAGGAGGGGATACTAGTGCAGAGTTGTGGGACACTAAGGACTGGCGCAAGTACATAAATATGTAGGAGATGCTTGCCTGATAGTTCAGCTCTGCTCTCTGAACTATCTTTGGCCCCTGGGTCCTGTTCAAAGTGGTTTCAGACCATACCACCGTCATCTGGTACATCAGCAGGAAAGGGGGAACCAGGTTGTACCCCCCCCCCTTTGCAGACTAGCCATGTTAGGTTGGGATATTCACAGTACAGTCTCACTCTACAGACATCCTACATTCAGTCAGAACAAACTGTGTGGCAGGCAAGTTGACCAGGACCAGGGCAGGCCCCCATGAATGGAAACTAGATCAGGGGGTTTCCCAACATTTGATCCATCTGTGGGGACTTTTTCAAGTATACTTTTTACTTCCTGTTTGAACAATTAACTGGCAAGATCCTGCTCCAGGACTCTATGGAAAAAGACCTGGAAGACGGACACCTTTGCTTTTCTTTGGACAGGAATGTTTCTTTATGCTTTTCTGCAATTTCCACTCATATCCAGGATAATTTTGAAAATACAGAAGGAATCCCCAAGACCATTATGGTGACTCCCTTCTAGCCTAGGCAACTGTGGTTCTTTTGGAAAAAATTTTTTTGGAAATGGCCAAGGGCAATTATCCCACAAGCTGGCTCACAGACTGGATCTACTGACACCAGAACAGAGATGTTTGATACACCCCAACCCCAATCAACTTCAGTTGACTGTCTAGATGATAAGATCTTAATTCCTTTTAGGCGCCTGCTTACTGAAGAAGTACAGCAAGTGCTAATTGAAGCAAGAAAGACTGCTGCTAGAAAGTTACAGATCAGTAAATGGAAAAGGTTTCTAGTTTGTGCCAACAACATTACCAATGCCCATTCCGAGAGTTATTCTCTGGTTTTAAAATGTGTATACGTTACTGTATCCTATGGCCTTTCTTATTGTTGGCCATTTCAGCATGTTTGCCAATAGATCCTTCTCTTTTAAGACAGTATCATATCTAAATGTCCTTGAAAGCAGTTTTGCACAGGAGGCCACCAAGAAAACTGGTGTCCCATCCTTAGGAACTTAATTTTGTGTTACAGAAGCTAATAATACGTGACCTATTTGAACCAGCTAATCTGGCTGATGTGAGGTTCTTAACATTGAAAACAGTTTTATTCATTGATCTGATCTCTTTAAGAAGGGAATTTGAGTTGCAAGCTTTTATGGTGAGTCAACACTACCTCCTTTTCCATAGGAACAGTTTTTTTTTTTAGAACTAATCATACTGTTATATCTAAAGTGGTATCCAAGTTAGTTTACTTTAAGCCAAACTGTCCATCTCCTCATTTTCTTTACTGAATGTAAAAATGAGGGAGACCGGATACTCCATACCTTGGCTGTCCACAGACAATGCTTGTACTATCTTGACAGAACCATATTTCTCAGATCTTTGGATCAGTTCATTTCATGTGAAAGTAAGAAGTGACAACCCGTGTCAAAAGAGACCATTTCCAAATGGTTATCTAAGGATATTATCATTTGTTATACTCACCATAATAAATATATTCCAGACTCCCTCTACTGAGACATTGACTTCATCTATGGCTTACTTGGTCCTCTGTACGTACTTCTGCAAAGCAATATAAGCTTGATTTCTTCTCTAGGCCCAGATCAAGCTTTGTTAGGATCATTCTCCAGGGGTTCCTGAACTCTGCCATAGTTAATTACATTTGGGAGAGGGAATAGAGTAATTTACCTGTTTAGCTAAGGCTACTGCAGCAGTGATCAGTATGATAAATCTAGCACAGTTGTGTAAGTTGACCTTGCCATACAGTATATGATGGAAAGATCACTGCTGCATTAACCATGCCCTCCTTCCATTCCCCTTGTTTTTTGGTGTGTTTTTGTATGTCAGAGTGTGGATGTGGACATTTATGTTTTGTTGTTCCTAGCAAAAGCCCTTTCAGGGCTCAGCCTCTCTTTCTGCTGGCAGGAAAGCTCTGAAGGGATCTGTGCCCAAACTTGTCTTTGTCAGCTCATCTCAAGGTGCTTGCAGTTTGGGCACATGGAAGGTGCCTTGAAGTTCTGGAAGCTGTCCGGTCATTGTATCCTTAGCAGGATATAACTAATATAGCTAAGGCTGCTGCAACAGTAATCATTCAGCTACTGTTAATGTTAAGTTCAACTTGCACAGCTGTAGTTTCTTATTTTGAAGGAGCATGCTCTGGGTTCTGACCCTACCAGAAAGAGTCAGTTCTGTAACCCCAGCAAACCCTGTAACATTTAGCAACTACTCCAAGGCAAAACTACCTTCTTTGAAGCGATAACCTGTCAAAATTTCAGGCTCCTGAAAACTCAGAAAACACAGCAACCTAGTTGGAATTATTCACAGTAGGTTTGTACAGCCATGTAAGAGACTGCATAGAGGCTGCTGTGCTTAACTGAAGTAAGCCCAAAACTAACTTTGGAAACAAACCATTCTGGTGGAATCAAAAATTAAACGGGTTGTACAACAAAAGAAAAAAGTCATAGCTAACACCAAAAAAAAGATAAAAAACTCTCTCATCAAATGGAATAGACAGTAGTAGGACTAATTTAGTCCAACAAAACACATTTTGAGGTAAGGTTAGCTTCCCAGACCAAGGACAACCGTAAGGTCTTCTTCAGCTGTGTCCCAAACCTCTAAGGCAGCAAACATAATGTACCATACTGTTAGTAAATGGAGCCACATTCATGGAACCAGGAGATGAAGCAAATCTTCTGGTTGACAAATTCATCTGCAACTTTGCCTCACCCCCCCCCCCACCTCCCAGCCACACCTCAGGAAATAACATCCAACTTAATCCCGCCAACTGTTTGTATGTCTTGGGTCTTAGATGTGCTGTGTAAGACCAATAATCCAGTTTTGTTGAGCCCCAGTAGTATCTCAGGAAGTCATCTAAATAGCCTGAAGTATGACCTATCAGGGCCACTGGTGTCACTATTTAACCATAGCCTCTTCATTGGTTTTGTGCCATGTGAGTGGAAGATTGCAGTAGTCATCCCACTGCGTAAGGGCAGATCATCAGAGGATCGTGGGAATTACAGACCTATTAGTCTGACTAGCCATGAACAGAAGTATCATGGAAATGTTTAACAGTGACATAGGAAATTGTCTGGCCTAGCCTAGTTTGGTTTTGTCAAAGGCAGGTAATGCCTACTAAACCTGCTTTGATATCTTTGAAAAAGTCACCAAGGCAATGAATGAAGGCGGAATGGTGCATGCTGCCTATTTTGACCTAGGTAAAGCATTTGATACAATATCCCACTCAGGCATTGTAAACAGACTCATGGAATTAGACATAAACCCCCACGTAACTTGCTGAATAGCCAGCTGGCTTGCAGACTGGACCCAGGAAGTTAGGATTGGAGAGATCACCTCCACAAAGAGGCTGGTTACCAGTGGAGTCCCACAAGACTGTATTCTTGATCTGCTCCTTTTTGGCATCTGTTTTTCTGAAGTGAAGGCCAATGTTGAGGGCCTCAGACTTACCAATTTTGCAGATTGCAAGCTAGGAGCAGTCAGAAACCGCCTGAGGTACTAACATCTTGCATCACTGGTCTAACACAGACATATGACTAGTGCCAAAGCCATGGCTTAAAACTCAGTACCAAGAAATGCATAATTTATACCTTTTGGGACGTCTGCTACCCAGGGAAACTACTTTGTTGATAAAACACTCCTAAAAATAGACACAGTAGTTGGGGATTTGAGGACTTGTGTAGATAGTAACTTGGCTTTCAACCAACATATGTCTAAGCTTGAAAGAAAATTATTCTGTGGCATTCAATTTATAACAAAAGGCATGGCATCTTGGTCTAGGGAAATCATTGTGGTACTGTACTCCACTATCATCAGAATAGAGTGTAATGCCCCCTTCTGTGTGTACCAGACCAGGCACATTTAACAACTGGAACAGCCATAGAGGATCCTCACAAAGAGAATAAAGGGCATAAACACAATGTGTTATGCAGGTTGCCGTAAAAGCTCCATCTCTCTACTGTTTCCTACTGACTGCTGAGAGGCGATTTATACCTGGCATACAGGGCCTCCTTGGACCCCGTTATGATGGACCTTTTGCATATCCACTAAATAAATAGCACCAGGACTACTAGATCTAAGGATTAAACTTTGCTTGTAACTTAAATAGGACAAGTTGGAGGAACAGACACATATCTCAGTGAATCCCTTTTCTTTTGAATAGGCTTTCCATCCGTGTGAAACAGAGCCCTTCCCTAATCCTAGTCAAGTGCATCCTGGACCAGTGGATGAGAAGTCCGAAACTCACTTTTAGTCAGATACCTATGTCTTTGATAGACAGTGACAGCCATTAAAGCATTCTTCATAATATATGCCCCTTAAAATAACTTCTAAGGCGCAATACCGCTTAGGATGTGTTTGGGTTGCATGGCTGGACTTCTAAAGGCCTCTGTGATCATTAGCCTAATATAAACCTGTGAGCCTGTATCTTTTATTGCTTCTCTGCGTATTGGTAACCTTTGCCAGAGTATATTAAATCACATTCCTCTACAGATATTACAGCTACCAGAACCTTTTATTGTTGGAGTCAGTACCCAATCTATTTTAGAAGTTACTTGGCCCCCTCTCTACACATTTTCAAAACATTATAATCTGGGGGTTGAATTCAGGTGCTGAGGAGGGTTTGCCTCTGCCAACCTACAAGTTCTGCTCTCCTTAGATGTTCCTAGCTGGGCCATCCATCTACTGGCCTTATGCTGTGTGAGCCGTCCCACAGATAAGGACTGCTGTAGTGAGTAGTCCAATGAACAGAGTACAGCTGATGGGAACTTAAAGTAGTTGTAGATGTTAAGTATTCACTGTTAAACTTCCACCCTCATTTCCCTGTCTTTGTTCTTGGAGGTCATGCAGTTTTCCTTGGAAGCCGTAAGATATCCTTAGGTTGGGGTGGGTCCTCTTTTACTTTCTGGTCCCCCACCTTCCCTCTAAATATTTATACTATGCCCCCTTACTCCTTGATCCTTCTCAACACCCTAGGGAGGTAGGTAGGTCCTCGGTGGATTATGTCTTTTTCATTCCATTCATACTGTGGTGCTTGGGACTGGCCAGTAGACCAGCCAGGAGAAAAAGACTTGAAGATGGCATCCACCAGCATCACAGTTATAGCACTGATATCCTTGTATCTAAGGAGTAAGTCTGCCAAAGTCACTGGTGGAAGTCAGGCCAACTTTTGGGCAACTTGCCTGCTGGATATCCCACATATGAGGACTGCAGCTTTGAAGATACAATGTTCAAGTACACTCATTCTTGTAGTTTCACTCTTCATCCCTTCTGTTTTTCTCGGAAGAAATGAGATATCTGTAGAGTGGTGTGGGTCTCATTCTACTTTTTGGTCCCCTAAGCTGATACATATTTTCTTTGCACTTGTTCTGGCTGTCTGTGCTACTTAAAAAGTTCTGTGCTGCAGTTGTTGATTTGGTTGAATTTATCACTGTTTTTCACACTGCACTTGTTAAAAAAAACACCATCTGTCTGTTACTGTACTACTGTTTGGTTATTAAACAGTATTCAGATATTTCCAAACATCCTCTGATATGCAAAAGCTGTTTTGAGTTTGCCAAAATTCTCCTGAATTCCAAACTATTTCTAAGTTTTTCTGTGTTTACATTCTTACATTTATACCAAATATTTTATGCACAAACATACATTTCTCAGGATTTGTGAACCTATTTCCAAGGATTCCTGATACTGGAGGAGCTGTACCTTTTGTTGTAAAGCATTTGTTACTGCTCTTCAGCTCAAAACCAGTTTGTTTTACATTAAGAGGGTTTCATTCTGCACTCTGGTGGAAGCAGAGCACTGATTCATCCCATCTGAGTTTGGAACTGCTGGTGAAAAGTCTTATTGTGTGTTTATCTGATTGGCCTGAAGGCTTAACTGTGTAAAATTCTTTTATCCTGCTGGTATAAAGGTGTCATGCAAACATGGTTACCCATGCCTTGTATATAAGCAAACCTCTGCAGTTTAAAATCTTCTTTAGGAAACGCTCTCTCACTATTCATAGCTGCTCGAAGAACTGCCAGTCTGTGCAGAGGGCAGCACCACTGCAGGCCATCTTATAGTATATTACTAAATACTCTCACTTAGACCTTTAAGTGACTCTCCCCTGCTCCTTCCCATTTACTAAGAATCTAGTGTAATGGATAGGCGCTTGCCTGTTAT
This sequence comes from Protopterus annectens, assembly GCF_019279795.1. Taxonomy (NCBI): domain Eukaryota; kingdom Metazoa; phylum Chordata; order Ceratodontiformes; family Protopteridae; genus Protopterus; species Protopterus annectens. The sequence continues at coordinate 938,685,509 of NC_056744.1, read as the reverse complement.
CTTTGTTTCTGGCCTGGTGGATATGGGCAACCTCATGCAGAGTAGTAACTGACTCACGTTCACTGACAACCGCAGTGTGTGAGAGATGTAGATACACAGTGTCATTGGAGGCAAAGCTCTCTCACACACACACACACACACACACACACACACACACACACACACACACACACACACACACACACACACACACAATACAAACCAGGTTGTTAGCATTACACCCAAAACACTCACTACCAACACTAAGGAATAAACACACAGACCCACATATGTGGAGGTACTCAATTGTAATCTGTCCAAACCTCCAAGACCTCCTAAAAGCATCTCCCACTGGCCCTATGCACACTCAAAAAAGACAGCAACTCAAACAACACAAATCTGAAAAAATATAGTAGCTCTGCTTGCAAGCCCATAAGGCAACACATCATATAGCCAAACATTCTAGTTATTGGGGGATTCTGTTGTAAGATATACTGATGTCCCCTCACAAGTCTAAACAAGGAAAAGATCATAGTGAGCTGTCTGGAGCCAGGACCTGCCAGATCACCCAAACACTTAGGTCTTTAAACCACAAGTATCAGTATGACACAGTCCTAATCTATGTTGGCATAACCCAAGTACCACCTCATTGGACTATATGAAGAGAGGCACGATGGAGTTTTGTGAATGTGTCCTAGGTGGGTATGAATCTAGCCTTGAGTAGCATCCCACCTTCACCAGTGATGCCACAGTACTAGCAAAAAATGATTGACTTCAACAATTGGCTTAGTTTCTGGTGTCACAACAAACAGCAAGGGGATCCAATATCTCTCAGCATGAGGAGACATGATCAGCATGCCACGAAGTTTTGACAGAGATGGTTTGCTTTTGTCACCAGTTGGCTTCCGGATACTGGCAAAAACTTTATCTATCCCAATGGTACCTTTTTTAAGACGTGACATGATGTTAAATCCTCCAACACAACAAAAATCACCAACAACTACGTAGAGGTACTGCTGCTCAATGCTAGGAGATTAAATAAAAAAACTACACTCCCTGAAAGCACTCCTCACTCTGGAGAGCATAGAGCTATGATGGTGCAGTGGTAGCTTTGTCGCCTCACAGCAAGAGGTTCTCCGGTTCGATTCTCGGCTGGGGTTCTTTCTGTTTGAGTCTGCATGTGCTCCCTGTGTTCATGTGGATTTCCTCTGGGTGCTCTGGTTTCCTCCCATGTCACAAAGACATGCATCTGGAGCATTTCTTACTGGGCCTCCACTGAAAATTGGCTTTGTTCCAAGTTGTATTTTCCCGGTAAACAAATGTTAAATAAGTGTGCAGTCACAGAAACATGGTTCAGAACCATGACAAGCACCCAGGTTATCAAAGGCTACAATGTCTTTCATACACTTCAGTCCCCCTCATCTCAGGCTAAAACAAAGGGAGGAGGTGTCTGTGTTGATAATGGACAAGTACACTGCTAGACTGTTCAAACAGCTTGACTCACTTGATCTATGCCATGCCCAGCTAACCAAATGTGCGACTCCTTGTCATATCCTTGCTAGCTACAGATCCCCTAGCATGAGTCTGGCAAACCACACCTTCTACCTAACCCTACTGAAATCTCAACATTTAGCTTAACACCATACTTGTGGGTGACTTCAGCTGCCTCTCCATTAACTGAGAGACTTGAATGACCCATAATTCACTTGCTCAGAGGTTTTTGGACTTAGTGCAGACACGCTGGAGCAACTAGTTGGCTTCCAACTAAAGGTACAAATATCCTAGACCCGGTACTCATGAACATGGGGGATGCTGTTCCTTCCCATATATTAACTCATCCCTGGTAAGATCAGACCACAACATTATCTCTTTTAGTATTAAAGCTAACTTAGAACCCCCATCAAATGCCAACCCTGTTAAGAACTTTGCTAAAGACAGCTCAAACTAACTGACACCTTATTAATCTTCCCAGACCCTCTGAACCTGGATGACACTGAGGCTTACTCTCAGCTGTACACAAAAGCACTGTACAGCCACATTCATAGCTGCATAGAGGAGGCAGTACCCATCAGAGTCAAACCTATGATTACTGGCAAAAATAAACCATCCTGAAGGACCCCTAGCATAAATAGGCTAGTTAACAAAAGGAAAAAAAATCTTCTCTAAAGCCAAGAAGGAATGGACAAAACAGTGCAAAAATGCACTCACCATTCTTAAACAAAAGGCAAAGATAGCCTCCCAGGTGAAAGATAACCATAAGACCTTTTTTCAGTTATATTTGCAACCTCAGGAGAAATGCTGAGCAACGTGCCAAATTAATTATGAACAGTAACTCTTGTATCCAGTCTGAAACCATAGCAGACCTGCTGGCCGAGAAGTTCAGTTCAGGTTTCTCCCCGATCACCTCCTACCACATCCATAGAAATACCCCAAACCATCCCCCTAGCAGTCATTACAAGGAAACAGGTCCTTGCTCCTCTCACTAGAGCCAAAAACACAGCCTCCTTGGGTCCTGACAGCATTCCAGGATGCTTCTCGAATAGATTAAAATATCAGGTAGGTCTTTATCCTAGAGGAATGGAGGACTGCAACAGTCATCCCTCAGCACAAGGTGGGCCCAACAATTGATAAAGGGAGCTATGGACCTATAAGCTTGATCATTCTTAATTCATGCAAAGTCATGAAGAGAATTATCATGGACCCGATCAATAATGACATAGGAAATCTCCAAACACTGGGCCAGACCAATATGTTTTTGTTAAAGGGAGATCTTGCCTTCTCCATCTGATGGACTACTTTGAGAAAGTCACCAGGGCCATGGAATAGAGTAAAATGGTACACATTGCTTATCTAGAGCTGATCAAAGTATTCAACACAGTCCCCCACTTGGGGATCATAAATAAAATTTACTGAGTTAGGCATAAAACCCCTACATCATCAGATGGATAGCAAACTGGCTCACAGACAGGACACATGTTTTCTGGATCGGTGAATCCACTTCCGGTAAGAAATGTTTACCAGCAATGTCCCACAGGCTCAGTGTCAGAATTCCTTGCGATGCCCCTGCACTGGCCCAGTAGTCAGGGAGCCTCAGTCCTCACCACTAACACCAGTGAGGGACGTGTACATTGGAAGGATGACAAGTGCACACACAATAAAGTACAATTTCCTTTAAGAGCACACAGAGATCAGTCTGGGGCTGGTTTCTCCCTCTTTCTCCAGATCCCCAATAAGACTCTCCACTGGCACAGCTATAGGATTAAGATCTCAGCCGAGTGGTCAAGCCAAAACCTCCAGCACTCTCTCTGTCCAGCCAGTGCTTCATGTCCCTGCCCAAGTAGCTGACACACACACACACACACGCACTTAGATATTTGATTTATATACAAACACACAGACACTCCTGAGGAAGGCTGGCACAAGTTTTCTAGCTATGCCCCCTTCTGCCCAGACTGTACGGTAGTAATCACTGTCACCAACCACCCTTTATCAGCTACTATAAGGCCCTTGTCAGAGGGTGACCAATTCTACTGTGTAATGTTAACATTGTCCAAATGGTAAGTGTGTCCAAGACTTGAAGGCTATGTAGGAGTGGCCTATACAGTATCACCAAATATATATGCAAGTACCTAAGAGCTTAAATATCTCTACACAAATTCAGATTCATATACCAAGGCTACCTAGTCTATGGAATAAACTTCCCATCTTCGTAAAATGAACCCTATTGCTCACCGTCTTCAGAAAGAATTTGGATTAATGGATGGGAACCATAAATTCTCTCCCAGGGTACTGCCAATGTCCCTTTTAGACAGAGGCCCTCTGTAAAATGACTCAGAGCTCCAACACCCAAAGACCAATTACCCAGTTACTACCCCCATCCCATATCTGGGGAATTAAGGTACAATATTGTCATATCTTGGGTACTATTGACTAGGCTTATAAAGACTATTTTGCCATTAGCCCAGTAATCAATCGCCTATGAACCTTCCTCTAAATCTTCATACTATATTTTCATACTCCATGATTTTTATCAACACCTTACGGAGAGAGTGTGCCTGCAAATAGCCTATTGTGATCGGATGTGATTTCAGTCTTGCCTTTATTCTCACTTGTGGGTCTGATTCAATCCATTAGATCCACCTCAGCCTTTTTCAAAAGCTTGAGGCCTTCAACAAAGCTCGTGGGCATTCTCTTACCCATAATGCTGTCCCCTAAACCCTCAGATCTCATTTGTCACTCAGCAGAAGAAGTGGTCCTTCCAGTGAAGTTTATTTATATATTCTTTGTAATTTCTGCTTATTTTTTTCTCTGTTAGTTTAGCAATTTCCTTACCCTTCTTTACATCCATTTAAGTTAGAGGACATTTTTTTGTGCAAGTGTTGTTCCCTCTCTAACCTTTTCCATCCTAATGTCTAAGTTAGAGGACGTTTTGTTTCCCTGTGCGAATGTCATTCACTCTCCTTTTCCAATGTCCATTTAAGTTAAAGGATGTTCTTTAACTTCTAACTGTATAGTTAAACAAAAAAAATCTATTTTTTTCCTTAATCCTTTAACATCCGTTTTAGTTAGAGGACATTGGTGTGTGTGTGTGTGTGTGTGTGTGTGTGTGTGTGTGTGTGTGTGTGTGTGTGTGTGTGTGTGTGTGTACACACATGTGTTTACGTGCATTGTTTTCTCTCTATTTTCCATAGCTTGAATTTTGCTGGCTGAAAGTTGTTTTCTGTAACATGTCTCAAAAACAGGATGGGAAACCCTTAGGGTTTAAGAAATGCTAACAGTGTGGAAAAAAGATGCCTCTAAGTGTTACACATATACTGCGTGTGAGTGTGTATTGTTTGGGGTCTTTACATCTACAAGAGTCATGCTGCATTTACCATGGCTTTAACCAAAGGGCTCTTATGGAGCATAAAAATAAGCTTATATTAAAAGGCTTACTTAAAACTCAATTTTCTGAAGCTGTTTCTCCAGAGTCCTCTAAATCATCAGATAAAACATAAGTGATGTTCCTTGATTCCAAAATCATCCTCTGAGCCCAGACAGAAAGTACCTAAACTGACTGCTGCTACAGATTCTTCAGAGCAGACAGTAGCTTCTAGTCCAAGAGGTCTTCGGAGCAACCTGAACCTTCTGCTCTGCCCTCTTCGACTCCCACTAAGTTTTGACTTCAGATCCATTCTTCTTCATTGGAGCCTATATCATCTCAGCTCTCATCACTATTTTTGACAAAATCCAGATCCCCTACCTTATCTACCAGGAGCTTGTCAAATGATGTGGATGGGGTAGTGCAGAGGCTTCTGAAGACACCGGCTTTGGCCAAGTTATTATTGGATCCAAGCCCAAAGGCATTGGATCCAATGAAGTCCCTTCATTGGTGTCTGTTCCTCATCTGATTTGTCCCCCTGGTTTCAGAGCCGGAAGATTCGGATGTCCAGTTGGTGTCCTTCTCTGATCCCAGGCCCAAAGGTTCCTCAGATCTGACATCTGCCCTTAGTTCTGCTCTGTCAGAGCAGGACATCTGTAGGAGCCAACACTCCCCAGTTGGACCTGGAGAGCAGGTTCAGATCTCACCAGATCCAACCCTGCCTCTTGGAGCTTTGGCGTTGGTGAGTTCAGATCCTGCCTCTGAGTGTCTGTCTTCTTCCTTGAAGATTCCCTCGGTTCTGACTACCTTTTTGTCGGATCCAGGGATTTCTTCGGATCAGGGATAAGGATGGCTTTGAGGTTATGAGGAGGGTAATGACTACATCCCAGTCTCAGACACCATCTCTCCAGGATCTTCCTTCCATTTCTGGGCCGGTGACTTAATCTGCTCACATACCCCTTCCACAGGACTGCAGAGACGCCTTGCTTCTGAACATCTAACAAGGGACACCCCCCCTTCTGAAACTTCCCCATATTACCCCACTGAGGAAATCTTTCAGAAGAGGACTTGCAAGAGGAAGCATCTGGACTCACTGGAAGAGTCAGTCACATGTGTTACAGATATCTATGATGCAGAAGGGTTTCCTTGGTCACCTCCTGAAGATGTCTCGTTTGGAGACATCCTGGAAATGTTAAAACAGGTGACTGGCAGTCCACAACCCCTTCAGCTGAGCAGTCTGTATACCTGAAGGCTTTTGGGTCTTGCCCTTCCACCTCTTGGGTGACCCCTCCTTTTGATGAGCTTATTGAGTTAATCTCTTGGAAGACTTGGGAGACCCCAGACTCCATAAAACCTACTCCTAGGAGGACAAATAAATATATTAGCAGTCGATGCCATAGTCGTGGGGGTGGCCACTGAAAAAGAACTGACTAATACCAGTTCCATTATCCATCCCCTGAATAAAGATTCTAGGACCATGGATAGATATGGGAAGTGCGTCTTTTTGTTAGCAACCTTCACCTTACAGTCACTGAATTACTTAACTCATTTTACTAGACTACAGAGAGATCTGATAGAGGAGTTGTCAGAGTCCCTCCAAGGAGCTATAGCTGATGCAGTTGCAGACAAGGTAACCTCTCAGCTTGCCACCCTAAATTTGGTTGTAAAGTCTTCCAGGAGACTCATCTCATATGTAGCCGATGGAATGAGTAGGGCAGCGGATTTAGGCATCTCACTTAGAGGCAGACCTGTATGTGCCTTTGCGATTTCACGGAGCCCTTTAAGTCTTTCTTCATTAATGCCCCTTTTGATGGCTCCTTTCTCTTTGGGCCCAAAGTTAGACACTCACCAGGTGTGAACAGGAAGGCAAGACCTTATCTGCTGTTGGAGTATGTTTTTCCACACCCACCAGACCCTTTCCCAAAGGTCAAAGGGGTAGTGTGAAGATGTGGTTCAAAAAATCACAAAGGTCTTTCCAAGATGACACAGGGTGAAAGGTCCCCTAGAGGCAGAGGGGGGAGCAATAATGGAAAATGCTGCCCTCACGGCAGGGGAGGCCCGCAGATTCTCTGGAGCCCTGATTCTGCGGTCTTTCCCTTGCAGAATCAGGGCTCCATAGAATATTTCTTTGGTAGGCCCTTTCAGCGCTCCTGAGGGGGTGTCCAATTGTCCACCTCTGGAGGCAGTCAGGAGGGGTGATTGTCTCTGCACTTTCATAGCTGGTTAAAAACAACAAACAACAAATGGGTGCAGAACATAATATCTAGGGATTATGTCATTCCCTTTTCCTTCCCCATTCCCAAAAGCAAGAGAGTTCCAGACATTCCGCCCAGTCAGAAAGAACAAGCAGCCTTAGAAATTCAAAAGTTGCTAAGAAAGAGTCATCCAGGAAATTCCTGCAGACCAGAGAGGATTCGGAACTTGCTCAAGATTCTTTTTAGTTCCAAAGAAAATGAGCTGGAGACCCATTCTGGATCTCAGCAATCTAAACAAATTGCTAAAAGGAGCAAGCTCTGGATGGTGACACTGCAGTCAATACTTATTTGGAAAAAGACAATTGGATGTGCTGTATAGACCTTCACGATGCGTGCTACCATATACAGAAGGAAAGGTGGCTAGGAGTCAGTCGCTTCCAATTTCGACCACTGCTCTTTGGTCTCACTACAGCCCTCAGAGTGTTCAAATGCAGTGCAGTACTTATGGCTCACCTGAGACGTCAAAAGATTCCGGGTGTTTCCATATCTGTATGACTGGCTCATAACTGCCATGAACAGGCATCTTCGGCTAAAGGCCAAGGACTCCACGCTACAACTCCTTTCCTCTCTAGGGATTATAATAAACTAAAGAAATCTGATCTAGAGCCATGTCAGAACTTGGTCTTCATAGGAGCAGAAATAGACACAAGAAGGGTGATAGCAAAACTTCCACAAGACAGTATAGACAGTCTTTGGTATTACATAAGAATGTTGATCAGAAAGAAACGAGCTTCTAACAAACTAATTCAAGTACTGGGCAAAATGGCCACCTAAGTTGTCCTTATTCCCTTAGCTTGTCTTTACATGAAAACACTTCAGTAGTTACTTTTGATACAGTGGTTAATTTTTGAACCAGCAGTGACGCACAAAATCATAACAAATTCATTGAAAAAGGATCTTAAATGGTGGATTCACAACAAATTCATTGAAAAAGGATCTTAAATGGTGGATTCACTCTCCTCTGGTATCTCAAAGCCATCACTTTATTCCTTCCCAAGCCATGGTGACCACGGACACTTCTAGATAGGATGGGGAGGGCATTATCTGGGGAAGACGGTTCTAGGCATCTGGCATCAACATGAGGCCCATTTGCACATAAACATCCTGGAGATGTAGGCTGTGCTTTAAGCATTGCAAACATTTCAAGGCTCCTTACCACTGGGAACGATAACAATCCAGTCAGACAACATGTCTGTAGTTTTTTATATGGGGGAACCAGATCTTACCCTCTTTGTCGGGAAGCCCTAAGGGTCTGGCAGTAGGCTACATCTTCCATTTACTTTCCGATAGGAATGTACATCCCGGGGAGGTCCAATGTAATAGCAGACAAATTGAGCAGAGCTACACTATTGCCACACGAGTGCTCCCTCAAGCAAAAAATTGCAGAAGAGATTTTCCGAAAATGGGGCAAGCCTTGCCGCGACCATTTTTCTTCACCCATCAATGCCAAATGCAGCAACTACTTTGCCCTGAGTCCCCAAGGGATGCACATGTTTACAGTTGGCCCCCGGGACTTTTTTATGCCTATCCACCAATTCCTCTAATTCCCAAACTACTACAGAAAGCAAGTTTGTTGAAGATGACAATAATCCTAATTGCCCCCTATTGGCTTTGACAGATCTGATTCCCCCTCCCTTCGACCATATGTTTGGGAAGAACTATGGATTCTGGAACACATTCCTGATCATCTGACTCACCTATCAGGAATAGTTCATACCAATCCAAACAACCTCAAACTGACAGCTTGGCTGCTCCAATACCCCTGATAGCCAAGTTTCTTTACCTTTCCTCTCCTTTAAGACACATTTTAATTTCTTCGCATAAGTCATCCACACAAAAACTGTACAATGGAAAATGGAAGAAGTTTGTTTTATCGGCTAATTCTAATCAGATTGATCCCTTTACTGCCCCCCCCCCCCTACATTTTATATTAGACTTCTTGGCTAAACTTTTCAATGAAGGTGCTGCTGCAGCTACTATTAGAATTCAGTTTGCAGCAATTTCAAGCTTTCATATAGGAGGAAATGGCTATGGAATCATGTCAAATAGGCTTTGTAAAGATTTCTTGAAAGGGACTACACTTCTAAGACCTCTGTATAAATACCCTTTTTGTGTTATCACATATCTATCCTCTCTGAACCTTCTTCTAGCCGTGACTTAAAATTTCTTTCTTGGAAGACACTGTTTTTTGTGGCTATCACCTCAGCAAAGAATGTTCCAGAATTACAAGTCTTATCTGTCAAACACCAAACTTGATTTTTCATAAGGACAGAGTTTCTTTACGCACCAACCCATCCTTTTTGCCTAAGGTTGTATCTGAAAGTAACCTCAATCTGTTGAGTTACCAGTATTCTTCCCAAATTTTCAGAATAAAAGAGAATATTTGTTACATCTGTTGGATGTTCATAGACAGTTGCATTTTTACCTACATAGAACTGCACAATTCAGAAAATCAGGTCAGCTATTCATTTACTATTCAAACACTAAGAAAGGCTTACCAGTATCAAAGGTTACCTTATCCAAATAGCTCTCTGAATGCATTTGCTTTATTTACAATTCTAAAAACAAGACTCTTCCAGCACCTGACAAAGCTCATTCCAACAGGGCTACTTCAGCTTTCTAACCAAGGCTGTCTTTGGACAGTATCTGTGCTGCAGCCACATGGGCAAGTCCTCATATCTTTATTACACTTTACAAAGTAAATTTGGCCTCCAGTAGAGCATCCTTTGGTTCTGTAGTCCTGAGGAATATTCTCCCATGAGCCACCCAAGAATCAGGTAGCTTGGGACACAGTCCCATAAGTGTGAATGAAGGCGAAATTGACAGTATCACATAAAGAAGTTATGTACTTACCATAATGTTCCTTGTGTGTTGTCCATCTCCACCTTTATTCTCACAACCCACCCACCTACTCCGTCTACATTCCTGGGAGACCGGATAGTAGTAGTTGGATATTCTTTGGACTATATAGCCTCAGAAACCACTTATTTTTCTTACACTGTAAATATTTTTACCTGTAACCTTAATTCCAATAATGTTTTTCTTTTATGGGCAAACAAGATCTGAGGGTTTAGGGAACCACATTATGGGTAAGGGAGAATGCCCAAAAGCTTTGCTGAAGGCCTCGAGCTTTTGAATAAAGCCAAGACAGATCTGATGGATTGGATCCGGCCCACAAGTGAGAATAAAGGTGGAGATGGACAACACACATGGAACGTTATGGTAAGTACATAACTTTTTTTTTCTACCTCAGTAAATCAGCAAACTGACTAAATGTAGTCAAATACTTGCAATTACGGGAAGTTCCTAAGACAGCTTTATTTTTCTGAATGCTGCCTTAAAATAGAGATATTGTACAGCTTGTTATGATTTTGACATACCATACAGACAATGTTTTCAGTAGAATTTATCAATGAGTAGTGTTTAATTTGTTAAACTGTGCAGTATGCTTTCTTCAGCCAGAATATTCTAAAATTGTGCTCTACTAAGGGAAATATGAATGCTTTCCATGATACTGTGTTAAAGGGAAGTCAGTAAATTCTACTTTATACACTATATTTTGCCTGGGTCTTTCCGGCTGAAGTTCTTTTATGTGCCTGCTACAGGATTTTATTTAGTGTTTTTTTTTTGTGTGTGGGGGTGGGGGGTTACTCTGCAGGAAAAAAAAAGGTGAATGGTATATTTCCTGTTGAAGTTTTTTTTGGTAAAATTCTAAGGTATTTTATTAGGAATCGCATAAGAAATTAGCTAGTTCATTATCTCGTAGATGGGATATGTGATTTAGAATTATTTTGGTCATACAGAGCACTTACAAGCTACATTATATTCTTTTGCACCTCTGTAGGCTGACTTGTTAGGAATTCTGCTGCCCATATATCTGTTATCAACAGCATCATTTTTTAAACCCAGTTTTCTGATTTGGCTATTTTTTAGTAGTAGTCATGTTACTGGGTAGCTTTTTTGTTTGGAGTTTAAAATAGTTTTATCCAGTGAAAGAGGGATGAAATGTGTATGTGTGTATGTATGTGTGTGTATATATATATATATATATATATATATATATATAAATATATTGGATATAGATATAGATATGTGTGTATGTGTATATATAATGTGTGTATATGCATATGTGTATGTATCCACACATTTATAATAGTGTTTGTGTGTGTATTTTAATTTCAATTCAAGTAGTTTTTTTTTTTTTTCAATTTTGTGATGTTGCCAGTCTCTCGCCTGTTTAGAGCAAGTATTTTGGCACAAAACATGATTGATTTGTGTGCCTATTTCCTGTATTCCACTGTTTATTTTTGGAAGGGCTGGTAAGACAGTAAAACTGGTTTGTGTAGAAAGGCGCAAAATGTTTTGATACCGCAAGTGTGGGCCTAACCTTTTTATTTATCTATCAAGCTAAGTATTAGAAACATATCCTGACTGAAATCACTTTGCAGTACTCTTAATAGATAGATTTTCACCACTGACATCCATCTGGTGTACCAAAACCTAAACCTTCCATGAGCCATACGTCTGACGTATGACTTCAATCCATGAATGTAGGGGATATGTACACAGACATACGAGTGTATCTCACTGCCAGCAAAATGCAAGTCTTGTACCAGTTGGTTTGATATTCACATAGTCATTTATACTGTAAATCTTCTCAGATTCAGATAAGTCCCCCATTGTAGAAACTTATTTTCCGGTTTACCCCGTTTTGCTGTGATTTTGTTAGATGTCTGTTGTTAGGGGAAAGTGCGAGTGTGGTAGGCAGATAACCTACAAAGACCTGTATTCCCAGTGCATTTTCTGCTTAGGTGGTGCATCAGATGTCAGAGCCTCCGAGCTTGGTTCAAGCAGATGTCACCACTAAGAAGAAATGACAGAAAACCAAGAATATTAAGTCTCCCTAAACTTTTATGGAGAAGGAGTGGATGGGCTTTGCTCAGGGCCTTTTCAGGGCCACTATGGCTCTTAAATCTCCTTTCTTTTCAGCTCCTTCAGCCACTCTAGAGAATATTACGCTGGAGCCTTTCTTTAAGGATGAGGAGGCAGCCTCAGACTCTGAATCTGATGTTGTTAATCTTCTTTCATTCCTTACTGATGGATTATTGGTTCTGTCCTCAGACCCGAGCCGGCCTCATACCAAGCTCACATCAGCCAAAAACTCTCTAGCCAAGATCCTACCCAGAATGCTCTGCTCCCTGTTACCTCAGATCTCGATTGCTGCGTTGCTGTACAGCCGTGTCAAACCACTCTCTCTCAGCTAAGTTTACCATTTTTGTGAAAGTTTCTACATTGTTAGTGTTTAAAAAGTTTCAGTCACCATCTGTATACTCCTACCCTATCGTAACTTTTAAGACTCTTTCCCTATAGTTTTTCTTCCCTGTTATTACCCTTTTCTTACCTTTGAGGTAATTCTTCATTACCATCATTGGTAATCCTTTTTTTCTCTCGTTTTACCCTTCTGGGTAGCTTTCTTAACTCCTTGGTACTGTGGTTCTTCTTCATATCATTATGTCGGAAAATAAAAGTAGTATTGGTTTCAAACAATGTATGGAATGCAGCCGTACGTTACCGCTTTCTGATGGCCATGATTTGTGTCTCTATTGCTTGAATGTTTCCCACCTTTCAGTGGATCCTCCGTGTGGGATTTGTGGAAATTTTTCGACCAGGACTCTCAGTGAAAGGAAGAACAAGTTAATCCTGAAAGGCCTACTTAAAACTCCTTTCTGTGAGGCTATCTCTGGGTCGGAGGGCACACCCTCTCCTGCTGAACCCTGTAAGAGTCATTCTTCCTCCTTGGAGGTCACTCACTTCATTTCCCTCTGGAGATCGCAAGTAGTTGACTTACAAAAAAGTAAAGATTTCGAGCCTGGCACTGCCATCTGTGGCCTTTTCAGCCCCAGCTTCTGCATTGCCCCAGTTGATTCTTGCTCCAGCTATGTCCTCTTTATTGCCACAGACATCTGAGTTCCTGGTGCAGACACTTACGGCTATGACAGTTTCGTCTCAGCCTTTATTGGCACCATGTCTGCAGGTACAGTCTCCTTCAGCACCATTGGTGCAAACTCCTTCGGACCAGAGTTTGGCGATACTGTCCTCTACGGTGCAGACACCTTCGGCACTGACATGCTCTTTGGTGCAGTCCTTTTCGGCACCGTGATTATTGTGCAGACATCTTCCTTGACGGCACCATACTCATCGGTGCAGACGTTTGCCACACCACCCTTTACGGTGCAGACTCCAACATCTATGGTGATGCTTTCGATGGTGCAGATAACCTTGACACAATTTTCCTCAGTGCAGACACCCTCAGTTCCGGGCTCTGCACCATACAAACTAGCAAGGACTAAGTATTCTCCTTCCTTGGATCCATTTGTTGGAAACCAATATAGCCCTTTTCTAGAAAGGCCAGAATCGCCTTCAGGTTTCTCTACGAGGTCGACCAGGAGCCTCTCAGAACAAGATGTGTTGTGGCTTGTCAACTAGTTGCTTGTGGCCAGGGGTCTCTCTCAACCATCTAAAGCTACGTTCCCTCTTCCAGGTGACCGTATTTCTCTACAGACTCCAAGGTACACTCCTTCTTCGTCTTCCATGGAAGCATCAAAGCCCCTTCCTCTGACAGCAGCTTCATTTCCTCCGACCCCAGTAGTAGACCTCACTTTGGAGCCGGAGTCATCCTTGTGGCCCTTGGTGCTCTGGGCATCGGGCTCTTCTCAGGTTAGTGGCTGTGCCGTGGGGGAAGGCATTCTTGGTTCCACGCCAATGTTTTCTATGGCACCTTCCAGGAATCCCCCTTTCCTCATGCTTCACAGCCCTCTTGAGACTCCTGGTCTACAGGTCGACTTGTCTGAGTGGGGTGTGACCCCAGTCCCGAGGTTGTCGTGCTCCGTTCCGGGCTCCCATCCCTCTTTGGGCAGTCCGGCTTTCCAGGCCATGGAGTGGGCACTTGCCTTCATTGACAAACCCTCCATGTCTGAGTCACCCTCCCCGTGCTGCAAGTGTCGCAAGCCACAACCACCGGACACCAGGCTCAAGGGCCTCGGGTTTCTCCCTCTCAGGAGACCCCTTTTTTTGCAGTCTTCTCCAGAGCTCCCCACTAAGGAAGTCCCTCGCAAGATTTTGTGCAAGAGGAAGCACATGGACTCTATGGACTGTGATGATGGGGAAGGGGTCCCTATGGTCACCCTCTGATGAAGTGTCCTTTAGGCGACATCCTCAAGATCCTAAGACAGAGGGGTGACTGGAACTCCTCCAACCCTTCCTCAGAGAAAACTGTATTCCTGCAGGTCTTTCGTGCCAGGCCCCCTATCTCCTGGGTTACCCCGCTGGCCGATGAGCTTGTCCAGCATGCATTGAAAGCTCCTGACACCCTGGAAGCTGTACAGCGGAGGCTGGACAAGATCATCTCCCCCAGCTGAGCATCCCTGTTGGTCATAAGGTCTTCCAGTAGATGCCATGGTGGTGGCGACTGCAAGCAAAAGAGACTTGGCAGAAGAGAGCCAGACTGTCCATCCACCCAACAAGGAGTCCTGGGTGATAGACTCGGGAAGCATGTGTTTGCTTCATCGACCTTCACCGTAAGGTCCTTGAACTACTTGGCACACTTTACAAGGCTCCAGAGGAACCTTATCATCCAACTGTCTGAAACCTTGGCAGGAGCTGTTTCTGATGAGGTCCGTGACTACGTAGTTTCTCAGTGACCCTAGAATCCATATCCAGTTTCTTCCATGTGCCTTTTCACATGCAATGGAAGGAGTGGCTAGAGCAGCAGGTGCAGGTATAGTCATGAGACGACATGCCTGGATACACCTTTGCGATTTTGCAAACTCCTTTAAGGCTTCCTTTATGAACGCCTCCATCAAGACCACTTCATTGTTTGGCCCTAAGGTTAAAGTTATGCTGGCAAGACCCTATCTGCCATTGGTGTCTGACACTCCACTCCTCAACGATTCTACTCCAGAAATCAGAGGAGCAGGAAGATGTGGCACAGAAAACCAAAGGGCTTTTTCCATGACGCACGTGCCGAGTTCTTCCCCTAGAGGCAGAGGTGGAAACTCCAATGGAAGATGCTCCCTTTGGGGCAGGGAAGATCCGCGGAACTGGGTTAGAGAGATTCTTTCTCTGGGCAACCCTACCAGTGCTCTTGAAGAGTTGCCCAACTGCTCACCTCTGGAAGTGGTCGGGGGTCATTTTTCCTTGTACCCCACTGCCTGGTGAAACATAACCACCAATTCTCAGGTACAGCGGATAATATCCAGAGACTATCGCACCCCCTTCCATCTCTGTCCCTCCTCATTCAGTGACTTACCTGACGTCCCACCCAAAGGAAAGCAGCAGCACATGAAATCTGAAAGCTGCTACAAAAAAGTCATCCAAACGGTCACCCAGGCCAGATAGGATCTGGTTTTTACTCTAGGTTCTTTTTAGTGCCAAAAAAGACAGGAGACTGGAGACCGATTCTGGATCTCTGCACACTGAACAAATTTGTAAAAAACAGAGAAATTCTGGATGGTCACGGTTCAGTCTGTTCTTCCTCTTCTGGAAGAAGATGA
The DNA here is from genome assembly GCF_019279795.1 of Protopterus annectens. Classification (NCBI taxonomy): domain Eukaryota; kingdom Metazoa; phylum Chordata; order Ceratodontiformes; family Protopteridae; genus Protopterus; species Protopterus annectens. Next base: position 938,669,862 of record NC_056744.1, on the reverse strand, counting down.
TTGGATGTGCTCTTTAGATCTTCAAGATGTGTATTACCATATAAAAAAGGGCAAGTGCTCAAGAATAACAAGTAATAAGAAGGTGCAACCACATCCCTAAAAAAGTAAAACCACAGTCCAGGAACAAGGACTAAATTACAGCTTTAAGCGTATAAATCCTTTAATCACCGCTTTTGTCCAAGACTTCATCAGAAATAAACTAAGACATTTCTACTTGTTTAACACAGTCAGTCAAACAATTTGCCTCATTAATTAATTATCATATAAAATTCACTTGAACTTATTTGTAAATACATCTGTTGATTCACATATATACTTAAAAATTAAATACATTGTTACAAAAACGAATACCATATAAAAGAAATGTTTGGAAAAAAAAAGTGGGGGGGGGGGGGGGTGTAAAAAAATATCCACTGAAAGGTTACTACTCTAAGTCCCCCTTCTTTTTAACATATATTTTCCGATACTTTAAAAAACATTTAATATTTATTGCATCATTTAACCCAGGTTTCTGTTCTGCCCTTAAGCTGATTTGCCATCTAGTTTCTTTCTGTTCTAAAAAAAATTAAAAATCACCCCCTCCCAAATCTGTTCTGCCTTTTTCTAAAACTATAAACATTTGCTGAAGCCACAACAGTCTTGACTATGCTTATATAAAGCATTTTTGTTGTCACAGTTATTTATACTATATACATGTTCCTTAATTCTGGTGTTAATGTGACTGGTGGTCATGCCAACATAAAAATGTTGGCATTTGTTGCATATAGCCGCATAAACTACTCCTTGTGTTTTACAATTAAATACACCTGGTACCTCAATTGTGTAGGGGAGATGTGGAAACTCTGCATAGGGTCCTTCTGAAATATATCTGCACATGTTGCAATCCCGACATTTGTACATACCATTCAGTTTGCTACTAAAAGGAATTACCAAGGATCTAGTGAAACTAAAAAAACTAAAAGAAACTACTACCTACAATCCCAACAAGCTAATCAAAACAAATCACAAAACTTTTGGGCTAGCATTAACTAACTACTCCATCCAAGTCAATCCACTACTCCAAATCCTCAAAATACTGACCACAAAAATCTATTGAATACAGATAATGCTTTCAATACCTTTTTTATTAATGCTATACAAACACTAGCTAGTCAACTATCACCTAATAACTTCACTCTACCTTCCTATAAATCAACCTTACCCCCTACTTTTCATATTCAACCTGTCCCAACAACAAATATTCTAACCCTTCTGCAAAAACTAAAACCATGCTCACCCTCAGCAGACCCAACTACCTGCTGAATTCTTACAACAATCAGCCAAAGCTATTGCTTATCCGATTTCTATTCTGATCAATAGAACTATTACCGAAAGTCATATCCCCAGTTTATGGAAAATCTCCCATATTATCTCCCTCCATAAAGGTGGACACTCCACTGAACTCTCCAACTACCACCCCATTGCCCTTTTCTCTCCTTAGGCAAAGATCATGTAGAAATGCATTCACAGACAATTACTTGACCATCTAACCCAAAATAATTTACTTTCCAACTGTCAACATGGATTCAGACCTTCACATAGCACTAGTACTGCCCTTCTTTCTTTCACAGATTGTATCAACAAAAACCGCAATCTTAACAAGCTTTCTTCAGCACTATTTATTGACCTGTTTAAAGCTTTTGAAATGGTAAATCATGAAATTCTCATCAAAATACTGAAATCCCTGTCACTAGATACATCTTCCATAAAGTGGTTCCGGTCCTACCTTGATAACAGACAACAGGTCGTACTATGGCACAAGTCTTTCTCCACTCACCTGCCTGTCAAACTTGGTGTCCCTCAAGGGTCCATCCTAAGACCTCTACTTTTTTCCATATGTATTAATGACCTTCACCTTGCCATCCCCCAAGCCACATGCATACAATATGCAGATGACTCCACACTGATATGCTCAGCCACCTCCTCTTCTGAACTTCAGTCTCTTACCCAACAAGTATTTAACACAGTTGAGCAATGGTTCACACATAGATGCCTTCTCCTAAACCCCAAAAAGACTAAACTCATCCTCTTCTCTCCCACCAATAAGTCCTCTCCTCTTGATTTCTCAGTTATGTCTACCAATAAAACTATTATATCCCCTGATCCAACCACCAGACTATTGGGTATCACCATTGACAACAATCTGAACTTTGATATCCATATTAACAATACTATAAAAACTGTCAACAAAAAACTTGGCGCTCTCTATACGGTAAAATCCTTCCTCTTACCTTCAGCTAAAACCACTGTAGCGCACACACTCATCTAATCTCTTCACTTCTTTATGCCTCACCCATTTTTACTAATCTATCTAAAAATAATCTTAGCAAATTGGAAATGTCTTACAATAACATTGCCAGATTTGCTACAGGCAACCCATTTAGAACCCACCATTGCATTCATTTAAAGCAGCTGGGGTGGCTTGAACTACAAAATCTGATTAAATTCCATCAACTATCTATAGCCCACAACACTTTTTACAAACCTTCCAAAACTCCTATTCTATCCACACTCATCACTCCCTATAAAAACCTGAAATCTTTAAGGTCTTCTCAGAGACTTCTAGTACATAACACTAAACCAAACAACAAGGCTGGTGACTCCCTCTTTTCTAATATTGTTGGAAAAGCCTGGAATCTCCTCCCCAGTGAACTCTCCTCACTTCCCTCAGTATCATGCTTCAAAAACAAATTGAAAGTGTTCCTCAGAACACAGTGGTTATGCCCCTGTACTAAGCCTGACTAGTTATGTATTTCTTAATACTTTGCTTTCCCTACCCCTTCTACTCATTAACTGTAATTCCTTCCTTATTAACCATAATACTATCTCCCTCTAGAACATCTTGATTGTACTAGCATGCTATGTTATGCCTGTATTCTGTACTGCTGAATTTACTGTGATAACCTGTGCATTGTAAATATGATTTTTTTGTTTAATGTTTCCTTATTTGTTATCTTGTTAATTTCATTGTTCTATCTTGGAGCTTATCTCCCCAGGCCTCTACTGAAAATGGACATGTATCCAGTTAGACTAGCCCGGTCAACAAATGTAAAATAATAATAAATAAAATAAATAGTGTCTCTACCTTTTTCAAACAAGGTCTTCAAATTGTAATCTTTTCTATATACAAACCTAGGTTTGTCTCCTACAGCTTTTGTTAGTTCTTGATTCCCTTGGACAATTTTCCAATTTTTCTGTATATCCTAAAACACATAAAAGATTAAATGACCCACCATTTAGACCCATCATTTCAGCACCCCATTATGTTACAAAGGGTATTTCCCTCTTGGTAGATGAGCTGCTCAATCTTTTCGTCAAAAAATTGGATTCCTACCTAAAAGATTCCTGGGATTTTTTTGGACAGCATGAGAATTTTCAGTGACACTTGTAGGTTTTGACCCTAAGGTACATGTTATCTTCACATTAGATGTAGTTTCTTTATATACATCTATCCCACATGACGCTGGCATTGAGTTTGTCCGAGCCTATTTAAACCATAGTACTAATATATCCAGTTCTTGTAGTAATGCTCAATGTACTTCTTAGACAACCATTATTTTTTGTTTAGTGGACAATATTACAAGCAAATAAGAGGGGTAGCGATAGGTACTCCTGTCACCCCCTCTTTTGCTAACATTGTCATGGGATGGTGGGAACATGCTGTGTTAAAATCATTCCGTATGAAATATAATAATCTGAAGTAGGCAGACTTCATTCGTCTGCAACCTGTGGGTATCAGATCCGACCTCGGATCCGAGCCGGCAATTCAAAAGCTTAGGCTCCGAGCTCCTAGCTCCTCCCTCTTACCCATAACCCCTTGCCAAGCCCTGACTGACCTCAGATTTCGTTTGCCGCTTTTCAAGAAGCAATGGAATTCTAGAGCTCCTGGCGTTGGTTGAGATAAGTTTAGATTTTTTGACAGAAAAAGTTTTCAAATTCTCTGTTTTTGTTATTAATCTAGTTAGTGTTGTGTGTGGTTAAGGTTAAGCTGGCTCCCCCTCTGCTTTCAACGTTATGGAAAGGGCACTGTCGAGGACATCCGGACCCCCGGTCCCTGCCACGGCTCCATCCCGCACTCCATTGCAGTTGGGCCAGGCCCCCACCAGCCGGTCCCAGGGACAGCCCGCCTCGATGTCCCAAGTGGTTCCCTTGGAACATCCAACTGCTGAAGAGTACTCCTCGGACAGCCCCCCCGATGAAGTACCTCGGAAGCGTAAGTGCAAGAGGAGGCACATGGACTCCCCTGAGTCAGTCACTGAAGACACGGACTTGGATGAAGGGGAAGGCTCCCCTAGGTCACCCCCTGAGGAGACATCATGGAGATGTTAAGGATCAGGGGGGGTGGTCTGCCCCCAAGGCTTCTTCGGACGAGTCTGTGTTCTTGGAGGCATTCGAGGCGGGCCCTTCTACCTCTTGGGTGTCCCCTCCTGCTGACCCCCTGGTGGATCTTATATCCATCAGGGCGTGGAAGGATCCGGACACCATTGAGCCTATCCCTAAGCGCCCGGACCGCATTCTTTCTCCTCCATCAGACCGCACCCGCTGGAGTAAGGGTCCCCCAGTAGATGCCATGATGATGGCTGCAGCCACGAAGAGGGAATTGGCCCAGGAGAGTCCCTCCGTCCATCCTCCGGGCAAGGAGTCCCGTTCGATGGATCGCATTGGGAAGCGAGTTTTTAGTTCAGCGACCTTCTCCTTGAGAGCGCTGAACTACATGGCACATGCCATTAGGATGCAGCGGGATCTGATTAAAGAATACGCTGCATCTCCCCGAGTCCATCTCGAGTGAGGATAAACAGGTTTACTCCACCCGAATGGCCACTCTCAGATCAGTATCCAATACATCTATGCGGCTGCTGTCTCATGCTACTGAAGGAGCCGCTAGAGCCAGCGGAGCAGGCCTAGTCATGAGGCGACAGGCCTGGCTCCGCCATTGTGATTTTGCAGAGCCCTTCAAGGCGACCTTCGCGAATGCCCCTTTCGATGGTTCTGCCTTGTTTGGCAAGACTGTTCGCGAGACATTAGTCCAGAGCGAAAAGGACGGGAAGACGCTGTCTGCCGTCGGAGTCCGCTTCTCAGCTCCCCAGAGGTCCTTCTCTAAGAACCAAAAGGGACAGAAGAAGATGTGGTTCCGGAAGTCGCAGCAGTCCCAACCTACTCCGTTCCGTGGCAGAGGAGGACGGGGAGGTCGTCGTGCCAGAGGCAGGGGGGCTCCTGGCAATTTTGGGTCCAGAGAACCCTTCTCTGAGAGACCCACGCAGCAGCCCTGAAGGGTTGCCCGGCTGTCCGTCTCTGGAGGCAGTCGGGGGGGGGTTTTCGATGCACCTGACTTCTTGGGAGTCCATAACAACAGACAGTTGGGTGCTTCGACTTATATCCAGAGGATATTCAATACCCCTATTCAAGATTCCCAAATCTCGCAGCCTCCCAGATGTTCCACCCGACCAAAGGGAGGCGGCTATCGAAATCGAGCAGCTGCTAGAAAAAGAGCCATCCAGCACGTCCCCAGATCAAGCGGATTAGGGTTTTACTCCAGGTTCTTTTTGGTGCCAAAGAAGACGGGGACTTAAGACCAATCTTAGACCTTTCCCAGTTGAACCTGTCAGTAACCAAGCAAAAGTTCCGGATGGTCACCCTGCAATCTATACTCCCCCTCTTGAGGGAGAACGACTGGATGTGTTCCATAGACCTCAAGGATGCGTACTACCACATTCGGATGGACAGACGATCCAGGAGGTTTCTTCGCTTCCGTCTGGGAGCCAGTCATTATCAGTTCAGGGTCCTCCCCTTTGGTCTCACCTCGGCCCCCAGGGTGTTTACCAAGGTGCTAGCGGTGGTAGCGGCCCACCTGAGGCTACAGGGATTACAGGTCTTTCCGTACCTGGACGACTGGCTCCTGACGGCATCTTCAAGGCATCTTCTGTGCTCAGCCAGGGATTACTTTCTTCAACTAGCACCAAGGCTGGGCATCACGATCAACTGGGAGAAATCTTTTCTGAATCCAACTCAAATTATATATTTCATAGGAGGAAGACTAGACACCAGATCAATGCGAGCCTTCCTCACCCCAGACCGTATCGCCAGCCTGAAGTGTCATGTGACAGCAATCCTGCAACCATCTCCATCTGCAGCTTCGGTCCTGAGGGCCCTAGGTTCTATGGCGGCAGCTATCCCGCTTCTAATTCATGCCCGTTTACGCATGCGGGTTCTTCAATGGACCCTTCAAGTTCAATGGTCTCCTCTTTGTTCGTCTCTAAACGCTCCGATTGCGGTCAGCAGAGCGTGCAGGGACTCCCTTCTGTGGTGGCTTCTTTCTCCGGAGCCCCTGGCAGAGACCTTTTGCTGCATTTCCCGAGCCACAGTGACCACGGACGCTTCTTGCCTCGGGTGGGGGGGGCATTCTGCGGGAAAGATTGTCCAAGGCACGTGGAATCCCACAGAGACGTCATTGCATATAAATGTCCTGGAAATGAGGCGGTGCTCCTAGCGTTGCAAGCACTTCACCACGTTCTTCCTTCAGGGACTATTGCGATTCAGACAGACAACATGTCGGTAGTCTGGTATATCAACAAGCAGGGAGGAACCAGGTCTTACCCCTTTGTCGAGAGGCCATGAGAGTCTGGGAATGGGCAATTTCCACCAAACGCTTTCTGGTAGCAACGCACATTCCGGGAAAGTCCAACATCCTTGCGGACAAGCTCAGTCGCACCATCCTTTCTCCACACGAGTGGTCCCTCAATCTTCAAGTAGCGAAGAAGATTTTTGCCGTTTGGGGGCAACCCTGTTGCGATCTTTTTGCTTCTCCCTCAAACGCCAAATCCGACAATTTCTTCGCTCTGCTTCCCCACCAGGGAGTTCGAGGATGCTCTGGTGCATGCTTGGCCTCCCGGTCTCCTTTATGCCTACCCTCCACTTCCTCTGATGCAGAGGCTTCTGCAGAAAGCCAACAGTTTGGGGAGCAGAATGATTCTCATTGCCCCATTCTGGCCTCGACAACCTTGGTTCCCCTTTGTATGGTCTCACAAAATCAATCCACCATGGATTCTGGATCCAATTTCGGATCTCATCTCTCACCCTCTGGGAATGCCAGTTCCCAATCTGCGGACCCTGAAGTTGACAGCTTGGCTGCTCCAATTCCAACCTTAATTAGGACTCGGTATCTCTTCACCGGTCAAGGCCATTTTGGTGGCGCTCATAAACCTTCCACCAGACAGGTTTATCGGAGTAAATGGAAGAGGTTCTCTATATGGGCAGGACAGAGAACTGTGGATCCTTTTTCAGCACCTATGTCTGCGGTGCTGGATTTTCTAACAGACCTCTTTCATCAAGGGGCTAGTTCTTCCACGATTAAGGTACAATTGGCGGCTATCTCGCATTATCACATTGGTCATGACACAGCTCCCCTTATGACAGCGAAATTATGCAAAACTTTTCTCAAAGGAGTTTTTTTAAGGCCTCCAGTCAAGGAGGTTGTACCGCCTTGGGACTTGTCTTTAGTCCTGCAGGCCCTTACTGCTCCTCCCTTCGAGCCTGCAGCTTCTGCTGATTTAAAATACCTTTCCTGGAAGACTGCCTTTCTGGTAGCTATCACTTCAGCCAGAAGGGTGTCTGAGCTTCAGGCTCTATGTGTCAAACCGCCTTATCTTTCTTTCTTCCCTGATAGGGTGTGCCTCAGGACCAATCCATCTTTTCTTCGAAGGTCTCTTCTGAATCAATATTAACCAGTCAATCAATTTGCCTGTGTTTTTCCCAAGTATTCAAACAAAGGAGAATACAAATTGCATTCCTTGGATGTTCATAGACAATTACGTTTTATATTAACAGGACAGCTGGCCACAGGAAATCAGATCAGCTGTTCGTCTCCTTTGCTAAATTTGCTCTGGGTAAAGCAGTATCTAAAGTCACTCTATCTAAATGGATTGCTAATTGCATTCTGCAGGCATATGACACTTCAGGCAGACCTGCTCCTCAGAGAGTTACGGCTCATTCTACTAGGGCAGTTTCTCGTCAGCCGCCTTTAAGTCCCGTGTTTCGTTGGATGATATCTGCGGCAGCTACTTGGGCCTCGCCTCATACTTTTATTTCTCATTACAAGGTGGATGTTGTTTCTAGAGGAAGAGCATCCTTTGGCTCAGCGGTGCTCGGAACATCCTTCCATCACCGCCGCCCAACATTCAGGTAGCTAGGGACTCTGTCCCACAGGTTGCACACGAATGAAGTCCGCCTACTTCAGCTTTAGAAGTTATGTACTCACCATAACGTTCCATCTGAGTAGGTGACTTCATTCGGATGTAACTATCCCTCCATCCCCTGACCTTTATAGAGCGAGTATTTATGCTGTTTTAGTGTACTGTTGTCAGTATTTTGAGGCAAACTCAATCTGAGGTCAGTCAGGGCTTGGCAAGGGGTTATGGGTAAGAGGGAGGAGCTAGGAGCTCGGAGCCTAAGCTTTTGAATTGCCGGCTCGGATCCGAGGTCGGATCCGATACCCACAGGTTGCATCCGAATGAAGTCACCTACTCAGATGGAACGTTATGGTGAGTACATAACTTCTAATTTTGTATTACAAAAGGTTCATAGATGATTTAGTTTTTATTATAGAAGGAAATGTTACGGTTGAATTGTCTGTTAGTGAATTAAATGAAGCATCTGATTTTTTAAAATTTGTTAAAGGTTGTATAATTGGATGTGTAAATTATTTAGATGTCAGTCTTGAATGGGGTGACTTGAATAAGAAATTTACAAGCAGAATATTTAGTAAAGGAACATTCAGAAATAGTTAATGTTAAGTTGTCAATCTCGCCTTCATTCTTGCTTGATGGGTTCGGAGCCGATCCCTCGGCTCCGACTCGGCACTTGCTAAAGCTCGAGAGTCACTTTTACCAGCTCGAGGCAGCCCCATATCCCATGATGCAAGGCGGTAAGTACCTAGATCTCGTTTGCCGCTTAGGAGGTCTTCTTTTTACCAGCTCCTGGTAAGTTGTTCACTTTTGTGATATTTAAGCCCCTTTTTAGTCAAAAACTCCTTTATTGATAGTTTAAGTTTATATTCTACCCTTTCTGACAGAATTTCCCTGTCTCCTTTAATTTTTTGTTAGTCAATCTTTCCCTATCCCATCCCCCCCCTGTTAGGGTGTGTGTGTGTTGGATTTTATAGAATACCTTTTGGTATTTTGTGTAAGTTAATTTGGACTGGTGTTGTGTCTGTGTTGTGTTTTCAGCACCATGTCTAAGGAGAGGGTCTCAGGTTTTAAGAAGTGTGACTCGTGCTGTCAGAAGATGTCTCTGACAGACGGTCACACTTCTTGCCTGTATTGTCTGGGCCCTCTTCACCTGCAGGACTCCTGTGCTATTTGTCACTCCTTCAGCCAGAGAGTCCTGCAGGAGAGACGTAATAAGCTGATTCTTAGGGGCCTTCTTAAGCCGGAGGGCTCTCCGGCTAAGTCGGCTCCACCAAAATCAGCAAAACCTGCCAAGGCCCAGGCTTCTGTATCTAAGCCTGCGGCCTCGGCTCCGACTTCGTACTGAGTCGAGATCGGCTCGGCTGGAGCCGATTCTGATTGACAAAGCTTCGGCACCGATGGCTATCGGTGCCGAATCTGTATTGACCGCCGATGTCGGCTCCGATCGGTTCCGACACCCATGTGGCACAGGCATCGGTGTCGGCTCCGATCGGCTCCGACACCGTTACTTTGGTGGCTGTATCGGCTCCGGCTGGAGCCGATACATCGAGGCTTCCTGTCGGCTCCGAAGTCCGCTCCGACAGGATCTATAGTATCGGCTCCGATGGCTGATTGCAGGAAGAGGTCGAGGTCTCCTTCCTTGGAGCCTATACTTTCCGCCCCGGCTTCACCTCTTCTACGGGAAGGGACCCACCGGAGCCGATCTTCAAGGTCATCCAGGTTGTCAGATCATGACCTAGAGAGTGGTCAGTAGATTACTCAAGTCACAGGTACTGGCCCAAATGTTACACAGTCCGTCTCAGCAGGCGACTGTTGGTCCACACCCGTTACAGTTCCTCCTTCAACTCTACCCCAGAGCTTGGAGTTGGAGTCTTCGGGCATGGTTACTGCTACGGCTGGAGGACGGATACCCCTTCTGTTCCTTCAGCCTCTACTCTTATCTCCTCTTGAGACCTTCCTTAGAGGGATTCGTGGTCGGGCTTCCATGGTCTCCTCCGAGGGGGTGAGTGGCATCGGACCCTTGTCGAACCCGCTCTTCCCCTTGGAGCCTCGGCCTTGGTGAGCTCGGCTCCGACATCTGCCTCGGAGACTTCCCTTCGGTGGCCCCTGGAGTTCCTAGCTCTTGGAGCGGGTTCTCTCGGACCTGCCTGGGAGGGAGCATTCGAGGTGATGAAGAGTGTACTGGCCACTGGTATCAGTCAGCAGTCTGTTCCCATAGCTCCTCCCTCTATAGTACCTGTTGACATCTCTGCCACTTCTCTTGCTACAGGACCCAGAGATCCTCCGCCTCAGGTTTCCCCATTGGGAATTTCCCCTCTTCCGAGGATTCTCCTGATGTTTCGGGAGATCCTCCTAGGAAGAGGACTTGTAAGAGGAAGCATGTAGACTCCCGAGTCTGTCACTGGATACTGACTTTGATGAGTCAGAGGGATCCCTAGATCCCCTCTGAGGATGTCTCCTTCTCAGACATCCTAGAACTTCTGAAACAGAGGGAAACTGGCCCACCAACAATCCCTCTGAGGATGAGTCAGTATACCTAGAGGCGTTTGGATCTCAGCCCTCCACCTCCTGGGTGTCTCCGCCTTCGACCCCTTATGCAGGTTATTGCACGAAGGCGTGGGCAGCTCCTGACTCTGTAGAGCCAGTCCCTAGGAGGCCTTCAAAATTTATCACTGCCCGAGTGACAAACAATTCCTTACCAAGGGTGTCCCGCTGATGCCATGGTGGTGGCTGCGGCCACCAAAAGGAACTTGCAGATCCTTCCGTGCCTGTCCATCCTCCTAATAAGGACTCTAGGACCATGGATAGGTGGCAAGCGGATGTTTTCCTCAGCGACCTTTGCTATGCGTCGCTGAATTATCTTTGTCACTTCACCAGACTCCAGAGATATCCTGAAGGAGCTGGGAGAAGCAGTTCAGGATCCTACGGCTGCAGGGGCTCAAGAAAAGATTGCTTCGCAGCTAGGAACCCTCAATTCCGTTGTTAACTCCTCCATGCGGCTAATATCTTATGCTGCGGATGGAGCGAGTAGAGCCGCAGGCACAGGTGTGGCTCTTAGGCGCCAAGCCTGGATGCGGCTATGTGATTTTGCGGATCCCTTTAAGGCGTCCTTCACAAATTCTCCCTTTGATGGGTCAGCTTTGTTTGGCCCTCAGGTGAAGGAAACCTTGACCAGGTGTGAGCAGGACGGCAAGACTCTTTCTGCTGTTGGAGTCCGTTTTTCCACCCCTTCTAGGCCTTATCCCAAAGGACAGAAGGGTGGGAAGATGTGGTTCCGTAAATCCCAAGGAGTCACGCCGATTCACGTGGTCAGTTTACCCTAGAGGCAGAGGGTAACAACAACAGGCGCGCTCTAGAGGCAGAGGGGTCCGAAGAACCAGGGAAACAGGGAGCCTCTCTCTGACAAGCCCTTTCAGCATCCCTGAGGTGTTGCCCGGCTGTCCCTCCTTGGAGGCAGTCGGGAAGATTATCACTGTACCCAGAAGCCTGGCATTCCCTCACTCAAGACAGATGGGTACAGTCGATCATATCCAAGGGTTACATAATTCCTTTCGAGGAAAGTCCTTTCCCCTCAAATTCCCTTCCAGATGTACCACCGGTCTAAGGGAAATTGCAGAGTTAGAAGTCTCAAAACTACTGCAAAAGAGCCATTCAGCCAGTTACAACAGACCAGAGCCGGAATCTACTCAAGGTTCTTTTGGTCCCCAAAAGACGGGAGACTGGAGACCAATATTGGATCTCAGCAGACTCAACAAGTCTGTGAGGAAGACAAGATTCGAATGGTCACTCTTCAGTCAATTCTGCCCTTCTTACAGAAGGACAACTGGATGTGCTCAATAGATCTTCAGGATGCGTACTATCACATCAAAATTCACAGACGCTCCAGAAGATTTCTCCGCTTCGGCTGGGGTCCAGTCATTTCCAGTTCAGAGCCCTGCCCTTTGGTCTCACTACAGCCCCAGAGTGTTCACCAAATGTATGGCAGTGGTCACGGCTCACCTGAGACGTCAAGGATTCCAGGTGTTTCCGTATCTCGACGACTGGCTCCTGTCAGCCACCACCAGGCATCAGCTTATACAAGCCAGGGATTACACAATAGACCTTTGTTCTCATTTAGGCATCTCAATAAACTTCGAAAAGTCATCCTTATCGCCCTGCCAGTCTATTACCTTCATAGGCGCAAACTTAAACACTGTTCGGATGTCAGCTACCCTTACAGAACAAAGAGTTTCAGACATTCAGACTCATGTCAGGATCATTCTGGCCAACAAGAAAATACAGGCCAGAATGGTTCTAAAGGTATTAGGTCTCATGGCTGCGGCCATTACTCTTCCCCTGGCTCGATTCTACATGCGCCTCCTTCAGTGGATGCTGTTCACACAGTGGTCATACCAGCAGCTTCCAATGCGTCACCAGATTCTGGTGACACAGACATGCAAACAGCATCTTACTTGGTGGACCACATCGTCTCAGGTTCACCAAGGCAGGTGCTTTGTACCTCCGTCCCCGATAGCCACTGTCACCACGGATGCCTCCTGATCAGGTGGGGGTCATTATCAGGGCAGGATGGTTCATGGGGCGTGGCAACCGTTCGAGTACCATCTGCACATAAATGTCCTGGAGATGAGAGCAGTGCTTTTAACGTTGCAAGCCCTCAACGACTTTCTTCCCGTAGGGACAATTGCAGTCCAAACAGACAACATGTCTGTAGTTTGGTATATCAACAAACAGGGCGGAACCAAGTCCTACCCCTTGTGTCGAGAAGCGCTCAGACTTTGGCAATGGGCGATCTCCTCTCATCGGTTTCTGGTAGCAACGCATATCCCTGGGAAAACCAACATTATAGCGGACAGATTGAGCAGAGCTATCCTCATGCCTCACGAGTGGTCTCTCAAGCAGTCTATAGCGGAAGAGATTTTTCTGGAATGGGGTTGTCCATGTTGCGATCTTTTTGCTACTCCCCAAAACAGCAAATGTCCAGATTTCTTCAGCCTCTTCCCTCTATCAGGCCATCCCCCCAGAGACGCTCTAACCCAGGATTGGCCCCAGGGACTTCTTTATGCCTTCCCTCCATTTCCTCTGCTCCCTCAGGTGATCCAGAAAGCTACCGTTTTGAGGGCCAAATTGATTCTCATTGCCCCTTACTGGCCTCGACAAGTTTGGTTTCCGTTCCTCCATCATCACCTTGTGGTGCAGCCGTGGCATCTGGACCCAGTGCCAGATCTTCTGATTCACCAATCAGGTCAGCTGCACCGGTCAATCCCGTCTCTCAACCTCACAGCATGGTTGCTCCACTTCCTTCCTTAGCCAGGCTTCCTTTGATCTCTAACCCAGTTAGAGACATCATAGTAGCTTCACTAAAATCCTCTACCAGGAGGATTTACACAAGCAAATGGAAACGTTTCTCTTATTGGGCTAAGGCCCAAAATATTGATCCTTTTACTGCCCCTGTTCAGGCAGTTCTGGACTTCTTAGCAGAGATTTTTCATGCAGGCTCCTCTTCTTCCACAGTCAGAGTTCAATTGGCTGCTATCTCCAACTTTCATGTCGGGATAGCAGATCATAATATTATGTCCCATAGGCTCTGCAGGGCCTTCTTGAAAGGAATTTTCCTACTAAAACCTCCGATCAGGAATCCTCCTCCTCAGTGGGATCTAAATCTAGTGCTGACATCCTTGATTCTTCACCCCTTCGAGCCAGCTGTTTCTTGTTCCCTGAAACATCTTTCTTGGAAAACTTTATTCTTAGTGGCTATTACATCTGCCAGGAGGGTGTCTGAACTTCATGCTCTTTCGGTTCGACCCCCCTATTTGGTTTTTCACAAAGACAGAGTATCTTTGAGAACTAACCCAACCTTTTTGCCTAAGGTCGCTTCAAAGAACAATTTGAATCAATCCATTGATCTCCCTGTGTTTTTCCCTAACTATTCAGATAGGGCTGAACAAAAGTTACATTATCTTGATGTCCACCGTCAACTTAAATATTATTTGGACAGAACAAAAAAATTTAGAAAATCTGATCAACTTTTTGTTTCCTATGCGGATAATAAAAAGGCCTTCCTGTTTCTAAAGTGACCTTGTCCAGATGGCTTTCTTCGGTCATCTCTGAAATTTATACGCTCAGGGGAAAACAGCTGTGCTCTAAACCTAAAGCACATTCAACTAGGAGCTTAGCTACTTCTACAGCTTTTCAAGCTAGACTTCCTTTGGACACTATTTGTGCAGCGCCACTTGGGCCACTCCTCACACTTTTGTTTCCCATTACAAATTGGACTTGGCCTCCAGGGACAGAGCCAGTTTTGGCTCTACAGTCCTCAAGAGTTTGTTCCATTGAGCCACCCAGGATAGAGGTGCTAGGGGCGGTCCCATCAAGCAAGAATGAAGGCGAGATTGACAACTTAACATTAAGAAGTTATGTACCTACCATAACGTTCCATGTTAGTTGTCTTCTCGCCTTCTTTCTTGACCCTCCCTCCTTCCCCTGGCCTGGACAGACCTTGTATAAGAAACTATTATGCTAAAGACCATTTAGACCTGGTCCTTTTTACATCTGTAAGTTTCTTCTTCCTTTGGGAAGTATTTTATGCTTGGTGCTATTGCCCTTTGTTAACAAACGAGGTCTGGGTACTTACCGCCTTGCATCATGGGATATGGGGCTGCCTCGAGCTGGTAAAAGTGACTCTCGAGCTTTAGCAAGTGCCGAGTCGGAGCCGAGGGATCGGCTCCGAACCCATCAAGCAAGAAAGAAGGCGAGAGAAGACAACTAACATGGAACGTTATGGTAGGTACATAACTTCTTATTTACATTCCTCGAGTTTACAAGTAAAATTTGTTAAAAACATACCAAAAGAGCAGTTCATTAGAGCCAGTAGGGTGACCAGTGAGGATCACCTACTGGAAAGATAATTTGAATTCATCATAAATTTGTTCCTTCATAGAGGGTATGATGAAAGTTTTTTGAGATGAAGCTAAGAAAGTATGGGAGAAGAGGGATAATTTTTATCCACCTATTTTAGTTAAGACAAGGTGTTCTGAGTTGCAAATGTCCAACAACAAAGATCTTGGACTAGCACAATTAAGTTTTGATATGCAAATGACAGTAGACAACATTAATATTCATAATATCATAGAGAAAAATTGGAAAATTGTCCAAGGGAATCAAGAACTAGCAAAAGGCGTATGAGACAAACCTAGGTTTGTATACAGAAAAGATTACAGTTTGAAGGCCTTGTTTGAAAAAGGTAGAGACACTAGATCCTTGGTAATTCCTTTTAGTAGTAAACCGAATGGTATGTACAAATGTCAGGATTGCAACATGTGCAGATATATTTCAGAAGGACCATATGCAGAGTTTCCACATCTCGCCTACACCATTAGGGTGCCAGTTGTATTTAATTGTAAGACAGAAGCAGTAGTGTATGTGGCTATATGCAACAAATGCCAACATTTTTATGTTGGCATGACCACCAGACACCTTACCAGAATTAGGGAACATGTATATAGTATAAAAAAGTGTGACAAAAATGCTTTG
Source organism: Protopterus annectens (assembly GCF_019279795.1). Taxonomy (NCBI): domain Eukaryota; kingdom Metazoa; phylum Chordata; order Ceratodontiformes; family Protopteridae; genus Protopterus; species Protopterus annectens. Next base: position 938,654,110 of record NC_056744.1, on the reverse strand, counting down.
TATAAGCATAGTCAAGACTGCTGTGGCTTCAGCAGGTTTTTATATTTTTAGAAAAAGGCAGAACAGATTTGAGAGGGGGTGATTTTAACATTTTTTTTTAGAACAGAACTAGATGGCAAATCCGCTTAAGGGCAGACCAGAAACTTGGGTTAAATGATACGATAAATATTAAATGTTTTTTAAAGTATCGTAGAATGTTGTTGTTGTTGTTTGTCTTTCGGCTTTTTCCTGTTAAGGGGTCGCCACAGCGGAACTCCGGTCTGCTAATGATTGGCAGTAGATTTTTTTTTTACGAAACGCTGAGGTGCCAACTCGACGCCCAACCTTCAATGAAGGCATGCCCATTTACGCACACATGTCTTTCAAATGCTACCCAACTGTGGGGAGGACATGCAGACTCCACACAGAAGGCACTCCCAAGCCGAGAATCGAATGGGAGAACCTCTTGCTGTGAGGTAACAATGCTACCGCTGTACAAAGTATCGTAGAATATATGTTAAAAAGGAGGACTTAGAGTAGTAACCTTTCAGTGGATATTTTGTTACACCCCCCCTTTTTTACAAAACATTTCTTTTATATGGTATTTGATTTTGTAACAATGTATTTACTTTTTAAGTATATATGTGATTCAACAGATGTATTTACAAATGAATTCAAGTTAATTTTATATGATAATTAATGAGGCAAATTGTTTAATTGACTGTGATATAGAAGTAGAAATGTCTTTGTTTTATTTCTGATGAAGTCTTTGACAAAAGCGGCGATTAAAGGATTTATACACTAAAAGCTGTGATTTATTCCTTGTTCCTGGACTGTGGTTTTACTTTTTTAGTCAAGTGCTCAAGAAGATACCTCCGCTTCCGCATAGGAGCCAGTCACTACCAATTTCGAGCACTGCCATTTGGTCTCTCTACAGCCCCCAGTGTGTTCACCAAATGCATGGCAGTGGTCATCGCTCACCTGTGACTTCAAGGATTCCAGGCGTTTCCATACCTATACGACTGGCTCTTCACCGCCACACCGTGTCTACTGGAAGAAGCCCTAGACTACACTCTTCTCATAGCACAATGCCTGGGAATCACTATAAATTGGGAGAAGTCCAACATGACCACAACACAATCTTTAGAATTCATTGGGGTTCTGTTGGACACAAGGAATTGCACAGCATCTCTCCCAGGTCACAGACTTCAGAGAATAAGACAACAGGTTCAGCCGCTACTCTGTCACCACAAATCATCTGCTCGGTCCATACTCCCAGCTCTTGGTGTGAATGTCGACCTTGATCACCATTGTTCCTCTGGCCAAATTCCACATGAGACTTCTCCAGTGGTTACTTCTCACTCAGTGGTACCCTTTTACAACATCCTTTGTCCTTTCAGATAAGTGTAACTCGGAGATACAAGCAAGATTTGCTCTGGTGGACGTCTCAAAATCCCCAACAATGGTCTTGCCTTCAGCCCCCATCAGGACTCCACCCTGCCGGTGTGGGGTGGGGGCTATGTCATGGAATCTCGGTCCAAGGTACCTGGTTGGAGACAGTGGCCCATTTGCATATCAGTTTTCTGGAACTGAGGGCAGTGCTATTAGTGTTGCAAGCATTCTACTCAATCCTTCCATCAGGGACTGTTGCGATCCAATCAGACCACGTCAGTGGTGTGGTATGTCAACAAGCAAGGGGGCACCAGATCTTATTCATTATGCTGAGAGGCATTGAGTATATGGCAATGGGCGATAGCTTCCAACCACTTTCTAATTGCAACGCACATTCCCGGGAGCTCCAACGTGATTGTGGACAAATTGAGCAGGTGCATTCCACAACCTCACGAGTGGTCCCTCAACCCTGTGATAGCTGCAAGAATCTTCAACCACAAGGGCCAGCCTTGCTGCGACCTATTCTCCTTCCCAACCAACTACAAGTGCAGCAACTACTTTGCCCTGAACCCCCCTCAGGGACAATCACCGAGAGATGCTGTACTCCACGCTTGGCCCTTGGGTCTGCTTTATGCTTATCCTCCTCTTCCCCTCATCTCTCAATTTCTGAAGAAAGCACGGCAGTTGAAGAGCAAATTGATCCTCATTGCTCCATAATGGCCTTGACAAGTTTGGTTCCCCTTCCTCTTGCCTCACCTGCTAGATCAACCATGGATCCTCAATCCATCCCCAACATTGATCTTCCATCCGCAGGGTCTGACTCACCCTAATCTAATGAGCCTGAAGCTGACAGCTTGACTTCTCCACTTCCTATGATTGCCAGGCAGGATAACCTCTCTTCCTTGGTGCGCAATATTCTTATCACATCTCATAAATCATCCAGCAGGCTAATCTATCTCACCAAATGGAAAAGGTTTTCAGTATGGGCAGCGAATAAACAATTGGACCCCTTGTCAGCCCCAGTTTTGGTGGTTTTAGATTACTTATCACACTTTTTGCAATTGGGGTGTCAACCTTTACTATCCGTGTTTGTTTAGCTGCCATTTCTAATTTCCACATTGGTTTTCAGGATTCTTCACTCATGTCACATAGACTCTGTAAGACTTTCTTGAAGGGTGTTTTTCACCTAAAACCTCCCTTTAGAGAACCAGTACAACCTTGAGATTTGGCCTTGGTTCTACAAGCCCTAGCAGCTCCACCTTTTGAGCCTGCGTCTTCATGTGATCTGAAGTACCTTTCTTGGAAAACTTTGTTTCTGGTTGCATTCACATTGGCCAGACGTTTGTCAAAACTTCAAGCTTTATGCATTAAATGTCCCTACCTTATTTTCCATAAGGATAGAGTATCACTGAGAACTAATTCTTCCTTTTTACCGAAAGTGGTGTCAGAGTGGTCTATCAACCAGTCTATTGACCTCCAAGTATTTTTTGGTAATCATTCTAACACGGGGGAGTATTGCCTGCATTCCCTGGATGTTCACAGGTTAATACGATTTTATGTGGACAGAACAAAATCTACCCGTAAATCAGACCAACAATTTCTGGCCTTTTCTGGACCAAGGCTAGGTCATCTAGTCTCAAAAGTTACATTGGCATCATGGTTGAGAAATTGCATTACCTTTGTCTACAACAAGAACATCACCTTGCCTCAGAGTGAAAGCCCATTCTACAAGGTATATGGCAACTTCAGCAGCTTTCCATGCTAGGGTTTCCCTCAATGGTATTTGTTCATCTGCAACTTGAGCCAAACCCCATACTTTTATCCATCATTACAAATTGAATTGGACATCCAAAGGTAGAGCTTCTTTTGGTTCCATGGTGCTCAGGAATGTGCTCAGGAATGTCCTTCCATGAGGGCCACCCAGGGATACAGGTAGCTGGGGACTCTGTCCCATCAGTAAGGAATGAATGAAGATTAACGACATCAGATAAAGAAGTTATGTCTTACCAAAACATTCCATCTGTGTTGTTGATCTTCGTTCATTCATTACTCCCCACCCTCTGTACATTCCTGGCTGATCTCATATACTCCTTTTTGTAGGTCTGTTATGACCAGAGGTAGTCTCTACTTTTGTCTATCAACTTGCAAACTCGATCTGAGGTAACAGGAAGCAGAGCATTCTGAGTAGGATCTTGGCTTGAGAGTTTTTGGCTGACTCAAGCTTGGTATAAGGCCGGCTCAGTTCCGAGGACGGAACCGATAACCCATCATTAATGAATGAACTAAGATCAACAACACAGATGGAACTTTACGGTAAGACACAACTTTTTTATCATTCCTTATCGTACCAATCTCATTTTCACTCTCCTGGACAGTTGCCCTTAGGTGATGGGGACTCCCTCTCCCCAATTACCTTGTGGAACAGATATCTTTTGGAGAGACCGTGAGTGGAGTCTAAGCAAATCACTGATGTCCAGAAGAGGTACTACAAGCCTTTTAGAAGTTGGGCATCCCAGAACCTTCTCCTGTCCCTCCAGTACTGGGGTCCTTTCTTTATGTTGTTGCATCCATGTTCATTGCTCCAGACTCTTGGACTCTAGCCTCCAAGAGGCCTGATAGATTTTGCAAAATGCCACTTGAACTTTAATTTTTTTTCAAGAATCATGTAGGTGGTCTTTCATCTGTTTCCTTAGCCTGTGATGAACGTAAGCTTCTGACAAATGCTAATGCCTTCCCTTAGGCAAGGGCAGTAGGGTATCGACAGGTGGGAAAAATGTTTCTTCTTCTTCCCTGGTCTTCAGGGCCATTAACTATCAGACCAAGATGACCAAATAGCTTCTATCTATCCTTGGCAACCTGTAAGTCTTTTGCTGAAATACTATGGTCAGACCCTGAACAGACTTCATACTTGGTAACTCAAGATGTTCTGGTTTCTAGGCATAATTTAAAATGCCTATATGATGCTGTTAAGTCCAATTCCAGAACACCTGCTACTTGGCTCTGTTATTAGGAGATATGCCTGGTTGCACGGTCAGCCCCTCTCCAAAGATTTCAAGGCAAAGTTCCTAGATTCCCCTGTTGACAGAGACTTTCTGTTTGGCCCACAGGCGGCTAATCTATTCAAGACTATGCAAAAGTAAGGTTAAACTGTAAAGGACTGCAGACAAATTCTACTTTACCTCAGTGCAGAAATACTAGAGAAATTATAAACCACTATATAGCCAAAAGGAAAAAAACGACCAAAGGACCAGTGCACATAGTAAATCAGATAATTTTATTCTCACTCTCTAGGGGCCACGGCCAGCCGGCTTTTAGAGATAGAGAGAAAAAAAAAAACTTTGAAACCCATATATATTCACATCAGTTAAACAATTACACATCCAATAAAAACTAAAAAACTCATTAAACTACAGCAACGTTTTCTAGTTAAATTGCAAATATAAACCAGGTGGTACCAATGTACCATATTTTAAAATAAATGCTTTCTCCTTATGCAGAAATTTTTTCTTCGGTTCAAAACCATTATAACTTTCTACTTTGTCTAAAATACTACTGTTTAAACAACTACCATTTATTTATTTTATCTGATTTATTAAGAAGTGCACAGGTCCTTTGGTCGTTTTTTCCTTCATACTAGACAAATTACCTTGTGAAGTCCACTTCTTTTTTTGGAAGAGACCATAGACCTTCTCAGAAGCATAGCAAGGCACCCAGTAAGCGATACCCAGAAGAAAAATGTAAAGGTACCTCAGATCTGTTGGGCATTTCTTCATGGATAAATCAGTGTGACTGTCCCCATCCTGCTCAGTCTCACTCTTCCCCTATCCAAAGACTCACATTTTCTATTACAGATTAGGAAAAGATCACTACAAATAAGTGCTGACTCACCATCATCAAAGTTATAGAATGTCCTAGGAAGAGCTCCCTCCCCTCAAAGGTATTTCACCCCCCCCCCCCCCCCCAATCAGTTGCATCTCCTCCTCCCCATCCTACAGGACTTTATTTATTGATATTTGTTTACCGGGAAAGTTCACTGGGTCAGAGACCCATTTTCAGTGGAGGCCCGGGGAGAAAAGCTCCACAAACAATTTGCACAGTGTATAGAATTTAGCAAGAAGCAAAGTAGCAGCATGTTACAATACATGAGAATATAAAAATATAAAAGTAGTGCAATAATTTTCAGAATTGAAAGCAAAAATGCAAAGTAGTATTGGACACGCATAGTAAATACAAGCCAATGGAATGCATTAAGAATAACTAGCATACATTATGTTCAGGGCCAGCCTTAGCAGAAATGGCACCCTAGGCGAAGTAGTGCTTCAGTGCCCCTTAAGCCTCCACCCACACCATACTCATGAAACGCGCACAGGTTGGTCACTCCCCATGAAAGCCGCTCAAGTTAATTCCATCAATTATTTTAATGTATGAAAATCAGCAAACTGTATGTCATACTGTAGGAAGAAAATATAAATAATAAATAAAATAAAAATTAAGGTTGTCAGGCCATGAACAAAAGTAATTCTGGTCTGTCTGCTCTAATAATACAGTGTGTATTAAATTACATCCAAGTCAAGTGTTCAGTTTTTTATGATTTTCAAGGGAATTCTAATAAGCATTTGAAATTCAGAGCCTAAGTACTGTGTGTTTTCTAATGTTTACATTTTATATTACTGGTGGTGTTGTGTCTTTTGGCTTTTCCCGGTTAGGGGTCGCCACAGCGGAACTCCGGTCCGCTAATGATTGGTAGTTGATTTTTACGTGCCAAGTTACCAGCCCTGACGCACAACCTTCAACAAAGGAACGCCCATTCACGCATGTCGCCCGGACAGCGTCTTACTGTGAGGTGACAACGCTACTGCAGCACCACCACCGCTTATATTACTGATAGTTTGCTTTATTTGCTTCCACTATGAGTCCTCACATTACAAATCACAAGAAACCAATTTGCTGAGCAAAATCGCTCAATGAACCAACCACATGAAAAAAATGAAATGTAAGTTTTTTTTGCAGGGGAGCAAGCACTCATTTCCTCACAAGTCCTGAATGTACATTTACACATCTCCACAATCACACAAGCATGAAGAAGAGAGAAATATTCCAAAAGAAAGGAATCATTTTGGTGCATGCTTGAGCACTGCACCAGCAGTGATCTCCTATGGAGAATAGTAATTGTTGACTCTAATAGTGAAAACTGGGCAACTACTGTAATATTCTTACTTCTTCTAACCCCATTACCCCAGGAGTAGTCTAGGATATGCATAAAACCCATGTTGCCCCAAGCTGCAGTATGCACTCTGTGTAGAAGTTAGAAGCAGGGAGAGATTGTTGTTTTCATGTTTGCAATACAGTCATTACTGAGTGTAATACAAACATGAAAACAACAATCTCTCTCTGCTCCTAACTTATACAGGTTTATTGATTTTCTTATTTATTTCATTTTACTTTGCTTATTTGTTTGCTTGCATTTCTTTACTAGGGACGTCGGACTGAATATTAAATAATCCCTTTTCAATGGAGGCCCATGCAGATAAACTTCAGAACCATCTCCATGTGGATGTTTTCAAGGCAAGAAGCAGTACAGTAGGTAAAGTGATAGTTTCTCTCGGCAGTATTTAGATTTTTCTCATTAATTACAACAAAATTGGAAACAAGGACCTAAATCAATAAACTTCCTGTACATGTTAAGCAATGCAACTTCTAGGAACATGAAAAAACAGTGGAGTAAAAAAAAAACAACTAAAAGAACCAGAATCCATGTCCAAAAGGCTGAAGACAAACACGTATTTAATAAGTAAATGTTTTCATTTTGCAACATCTCAAACTCATTAAAATGTCTGAAATTCTGAGTTTGATTTGTTGCAGAACAACATATAACTTAAACATACCCACTATGACTAGATTGATGTCCATAAATTTGACTCTAGGCAGCTATGGCTGGTGTACCCCCCCCCCCCCCCCATTGAAAGGAAGTGCGACTTAAGAGAGGGCACCGACAAGGTTTAAATGGCCATAAGACTCAGTAAACTTGTAACCTCTCTGAATCTATGAAACATCACTGTTTGATTGTCCTGCAGGGCATGTTATGTACTAACCATCTACCATGGAAGTTGAAGGTACACTGCTTGGTACTCTATTTTTTATTCTTTCTGGAGCAGTGACCCTAAACATAGAGCTATGTGAATATACTCACCATAACAGTACACGTTCAAACAGTGCACTGCTGCAGGACAGCCTGCATTCATCTATCCCCCTGGGGTTATACTTAATCTAATAGCTTCATGTCTAGTTAGTTCAGTATTAGACTGAGTGTATATCTACAGTTGGAGGTTTGATATAATGTATTCATGTTTGTGTTATCTTCATTCATGGGGACTTGTACAAACTAAAGATATCACCGTTCCTCTCAACTGAAAATACAAAGGAATGCTCATCATTTCTTCTAGCTCCTAAAACTATCTGTACTGTAAGAAGAATGCAAATTTACAGGGTCCAAATATATTTTGAAGTATACACTCCTTCATAATCTGTGGTGCTCTGCAAGTCCACAGATACTGTAAACTGTACAGCATCTGATTCTAGTGTTCATTACGCTTTTATTCTCAAGCTTATTTGCCACTCACACTACCTACTTATCAAACATTCTGCCATATGTATGGGGGAGAAAAAAAG